>NW_021703771.1:71795077-71845707 GCF_005190385.1 Monodon monoceros
ACTCCTTGCTCCCAATTTTGCTTTGTCCTCAAATTTCAGAGAAGGAGCTGAAGTAAACACATCAACAATCAAGGCATTTTTTGAGCAGAATAGATCCATTATTCTTTGGGTGAGCAGATTCCAGATTCTGATTTCTGTTCTTAACTCAGCTTCTTCTCCCTTGGAGAGAGAGAGAGAGAAATGGAGAAAAACCGCAACAAACAATATTATTCCTAACAAGAACTCTTTCACCTTCTTTCTGAGTACTGATGAAAGGCAGCCACCCCACAGGGTGGAGAGGCATTTCCTCAGTGGCCTGTGGTACATTCAGATTAAGCTGATGGTCAGCACCACGGTGGAGGCACGCAGAAGTGCACTCTCCCCTCATCTGAAGAAGTGCAGGTGCTTGAAGAAGAGTATGAAATTGTTCCCAGCATGCCTTTCTCCCTCAGACTCCAGCCCAGGTGAGGGCTGCGTGATGACAGCAGTGCTTCACCTGCTGGGCAGAGCCAACTCTGGATTGCCCACACCTTGCCCCGCAGTGCAATTTCTCACATCCGACATTCTGACAGGCTATGTTCCATCCTCGGCACTGGAGCAATGGAGACTAGGACACCGTGCAGTTCTGGTAATTTCCCTGTAAGTGTTGGGAAGCCAACTGCTTAGTGTTCTTCCAAACAATGAAATTTAAAGTTTCATATTATTCTAATACCACTTATATGTAGGAAGGAGGCCAGGGCAAGGGAAAGAAGTGTGCTGAGGACAGGAGTCACCGCATGGAGGCTCTGACTGCCTCTTGTTTAAAGGATTTGGAAAATTTAGCAAAATATTGAAGGCACATTTTTATACTTGTGAAGGCAAAGGTCAAGAGTCAAAAGTGTGCAGCTGTGGAGGGTTAACCTCTGTGTGAGGTTAAGCTAAGGGAAGAAAGGTCTTTGGAGAAGAGAATTTCTTTGTTGCTGAATTCTAGCATTTTCATGTGGCCAGCGCTGCTCCTCCAAAAGCAGGAAGAAACTTCTGTTGGTTTTTTGTCTTTTTTTTTTTGAATTTTATTTGATGTAGTTATTTTTACACAGCAGGTTCTTATTAGTTATCTATGTTATACGTATTAGTGTATATATGTCAATCTCAGTCTCCCAGTTCATCCCACTACCCACTCCCACCGTCCCCCGTTGGTGTCCATACATTTGTTCTCTACATCTGTGTCTATTTCTGCCCTGCAAACCGGTTCATCTGTACCATTTTTCTAGATTCCACATATATGCGTTAACATATGATATTTGTTTTTCTCTTTCTGACTGACTTCACTCTGTATGACAGTCTCTAGGTCCATCCGGAAAAGCATACCGATAAGGGCCTGTAACGTGAAATAGGATTCATTCATCATAGAGGGTAGGACTCCGGGTCCGGGTGTAGCACTGCCCCACGGAGCCGCTGCTGACCTCAGGGAACTACGAAGGAGAGGCCCCGTGGAGAGTCACACCACTGCCGTCACTCGGGAAGCCATTTTCTTCCTCAGTTTGTTTATTTTCCTGAGAAAAGATAATGATAAGACAGTCAGTTATGGATTTATTTATTAAGCGACTTGCATTTGATTGTGACAACAGTTTAAGAAGAGAGCAATGATATTTACTTTGAGCTAGGGGTGTCAAATTTAGCAGGAAACAAATACAGGGTGTCCAGTTAAATTTGAACTTCAGATAGACAATAATTTTTTCGTACACATATGCCCCATGCGATATTTATATTTTTGTACCAATTATTGTGCGATTATTTGTATTTTATCTGGCAACCCTATTGAAACATCAATGTAACACAGCAGCAGTACCTTCGGTAAAAATTAGTGCATGGCTGTAACTTACAAGTTTTAAGGGAAATAGCATTCGTTAAAAGAAAATACAGTGAATTGCTGACTTGAAAAAAGTTTTACCATAATTTCTTATTTGGCAATTTCCCACTTTAAGTCTATAAATTTGCTCTCAGAGAACCAACAGATAATCATATTTTCTCTCAAGTCAAAATATCATTACGTTATTCATAAATAAAGCATACAGGACATTTTGCAAGCATTTAAAATACTTTGTAGATAAATGTTTGTGTGTTAAAGGAGGGAATTCATTCAATGCATACAACAGATATCCATTGAGCACTCACTCTATCCTAGACATCGTTGAAGGTTTGGGGAGAAATAAGGAAAGAAAAAAAAACAAAACTTCCCTGTCCTCTTGGGTCTTCATTTTAGAGAATGGTTTTATGAGGCTGTGTGAATTTTAGACTATAACCAATCCCAGGAAGCTTAATGATATTTTGTGGGGCAATATGATGTTATAAAGATTTCTTTTTCGTAATTTAGACTTTAGATATTTATTTTTCAGCATTTATTAGTGCTACAAGAATTGTACATCCTGATATCATTTAAATCCTTTAAGAAGTTCTCAGGATTTTATGCCTGAGAATTATATAAATTTAAAAAGCCTTTGGGGTGAAAGGTCAAACTGAATTGGGGGGGCACAAGAAGCAAGACATTAATTCAGGACGTTATCTTTAGTTACAAATTCTCAACTCTTAAATAAGAGTAAATTTACAGGGTGCCTGTCCCATCCTCTCCCCATATTTGAATGAGGGTTCTAGGAGCAGGGAATGTTGTCAAGATGTTGGGGAGGAAATGAAACTTTAAGTTCCTAGGGCCTGTTTCCATTGATGCATGGATATCAGTTTAGCAACATATTGTAGTCCTTATTCTACACTTGAGAGGTAGTAAATTGCTTTCGGGTAGAAATAATTAACTCTTTCCTATGACTACCTTACCATAACACACTGTCAGAAATGATTTAGTAAACTGAATATGGAAGGCTAAAAACCTTAATATAGTTCCAAGAAATAAATTGATTAGTGTGTCCTTTTTTCATTAGTATGATCAGATTCACAAGATGACTTCACGCTAATACTCATTTTCATAACCTCTCTTGTCTGTCTCAGCAGACTCAAGGTTGGAAGGATGTAAACTGTTGTCTAGTCTGACATGCCCGTGTCCATCAGATGCTTATTTTCTCTGTAACATCCTCACCAAGTGGTCCAATGCTTTTAGGTACCCTAGAATAAATTTCATAGAATTGTTTAAAAAAAAAAAACTCTTTGCCGCCCAGAAATAAGATATTCTGTTCCCTTCATTTAGAGCAAGGAAACAAGCTCAGGCCAGAGTTTCAAAAATCTTAAAGCAGTACAAAGTGTTCCCTGTATGTTTTACTTGAGGGAAGAAAACTAGCTGATAAACCATTCTTTATTGGTGGCAATAGCAGTTCTATATCTAAAACCTAACTAACGTTCTGTATCTAAATAGCATCTGTATCTGAAAACAACTAACATAATGATTATTATGTACCAAACACTCTACTAAGTCATTTTCATGTCATTTCTTGTTGAATGAAAAATGTCATCATTTAATTTTCACAAGAACCTTAAGATAACATCTTATGTTCTTGGTTAATAATGATGATCAGAGTGAGAGTCGGAGAAGTCAAGTATCTGCCTACCATTTTAACATTAGAGGGGGCCTTTGGAATCAGAGAATCCAGTCCTCTAAGTTTCTAGGATTTGCCATGATATTTGTATCATAAAGTGAGAGTGGGAAACCTTAGCTCCATGGTGCTATGATTTCATACAGCCTTATTCTCAAAGTCACATGATACGTCCCCATGCTGCAAAAATAGTCTATACCTATGTATATCTATATATCTATATCTTTCTATATATCTAGTAACAAATGATTGAAATTATTCTTCTCCCAGTTTGACCATGGATAAGGTAAAGGAGATGAAAATGTGTTTGATTCCAGGCACCTCTGTACTTTAAACTTGATTAAAAAATAAAAACATGACTCATCCAACAGCAGCAGACTACACATTTATCTCAGCACAAGTGGAACATTCTCTAGGATGGGCCATATGCTAATCCATAAAACAAGACTCAGTATAAAAGGATTGAAATCATACAAAGTATGTTTTCTGACGTTATAGACATATTAACAGAAGGAAATGTGGTAAATTCACAAATATAGGAAAATTAAACAATACACTCTTAAATAATGAATGGATCAAAGAAGAAATTGCAAGGAAAATTAGAAGATGGGGGCTTCCCTGGTGGCGCAGTGGTTGAGAGTCTGCCTGCCGATGCAGGGGACGCAGGTTCGTGCCCCGGTCCGGGAAGATCCCACATGCCGCGGAGCGGCTGGGCCCGTGAGCCATGGCCGCTGAGCCTGCGCGTCCGGAGCCTGTGCTCCGCAACGGGAGAGGCCACAACAGTGAGAGGCCCGCGTACCACAAAAAAAAAAAAAAAAAAAAAAAAAAGAAGAAGAAAAGCTCTCTGGGCTCAGTTTGCAGCAACATGGCTAAATCCACCAAGACGGACAGAATCATCAGTAAACACAAGACCCTTATGGTTTCTACCTTGGGAAATTGGTGAAAAAAAATTGAAATCAGCCTGCATTCTAAGTTCGCTTGCTTTTCTATGGCAAAAGCAAGATAAAGAGATGAACTGTGAGGATTTGGCACTCTAATTCCTGCGTGAAAGTAGTAGCTGGTGGTGCCTGGACCTACAACACCACTTCTACCATCACAGTAAATTCATCACCAGAAGACTGAAGGAATTAAAAAAGCACTAGAAGCTCTACCATTTGAAACATTGCTAACCCGTAATAAATGGGTTAATTTATGTAACAAAAGGAAGAGGAAGGAACAGAAGGGGGGAGGGGGAGAAGAAGAAGGAAGAGACAAAGATGGAGAAGGAGAAGAAGTGGCAGAGGAGGAGGAAGAGGAGGGATCTCAAATCAATAACCAAATCTTCCATCTTAAGAAACTAGAAAAAGAAGAGCGAACTAAACTCAAAGCAATCAGAGAGACGAAATTTAAAGACTAGAGCAGAAATCAATGAAACAGACTCTGAAAAACAATAGAGAAAATCAATGAAACTAAAAGTTGGTTCTTTGATAAGATCAGCAAAACTAACAAACTTTTAGCTAGCCTGACCAAGGGAAAGAGAGAGAAGACTCAATTTTTTTTTTTGACATCTTTATTGGAGTATAATTGCTTCGCAATGGTGTGTTAGTTTCTGCTTTATAACAAAGTGAATCAGCTATATGTATACATATATCCCCATATCTTCTCCCTCTTGTGTCTCCCTCCCACCCTCCCTATCCCACCCCTCTAGGTGGTCACAAAGCACCGAGCTGATCTCCCTGTGCTATGTGTCTGCTTCCCACTAGCTATTTTACATTTGGTAGTGTATATATGTCCATGCCACTCTCTCACTTTGCCCCAGCTTACCCTTCCCCCTCCCCATATCCTCAAGTCCATTCTCTAGTAGATCTGTCTTTATTCCCGTCTTGCCCCTAGGTTCTTCATGACCTTTTTTTTTTCTGAGATTCCATATATCTGTGTTAGCATACGGTATTTGTTTTTCTCTTTCTGACTTACTTCACTCTGTATGACAGACTCTAGGTCCATCCACCGCACTACGAATAACTCAATTTCGTTTCTTTTTATGGCTGAGTAATATTCCATTGTATATATGTGCCACATCTTCTTTATCCATTCATCTGTCGATGGACACTTAGGTTGCTTCCATGTCCTGGCTATTGTAAGTAGTGCAGCAATGAACATTGTGGTACATGACTCTTTTAGAATTATGGTTGAGAAGACTCAATTTTATTTTCTTGGACCATCATTTTTTTTCTTTTCCTTTTTTAAATTTATTTATTTATGGCTGCATTGGGTCTTCGTTACTGTGCGTGGGCTTTCTCTAGTTGCGGTGAGCAGGGGCTACTCTTCGTTGCGGCGCGTGGGCTTCTTATTGAGGTGACTTCTCTTGTTGCAGAGCACGGGCTCTAGGTGCGCGAGCTTCAGTAGTTGTGGCACACAGGCTCAGTAGTTGTGGCTCGCAGGCTCTAGAGTGCAGGCTCAGTAGTTGGGGCACATGGGCTCAGTAGCTGTGGTTCGCTGGCTCTAGAGCACAGGCTCAGTAGTTGTGGTACATGGACTTAGTTGCTCCGCGGCATGTGGGATCTTCCCGGACCGGGGCACGAACCCGTGTCCCCTGCGTCGGCAGGCAGACTCTCAACCACTGCACCACCAGGGAAGCCCTTAGGTATAGATTTAACAAAAGGAGTGAAAGATTTATCCACTGAACACCACAGAACATTGTTGAAAGAAATTCAAGATCTAATTAAAAGCAAAAACACCCCATGTTCATGAATCAGAACACTTAATATTTGTAAGATGGCAGTACTCCCCAAATTGATCTACAGTTTCAACACAGCCCCTATAATGGGACCCAGAATAGCCCAAGCAATTCTGAGAAAAGAAGAACAAAGTTGAAAGACTCACAATACCCAATTTCAAAAGTTACTACAAATCAAGCCAGTGTGGTACTGGTATGAAGAAAGACATATAGATCAATGGAATAGAATTGAAAGTCCAGAAATAAACCCTAACATATATGATCAATTGATTCTCGATGAGGATGCCAAGACAATTCAATGGGATAAAGAACAGTCATTTCAACAAATGGTGCTGGGCCAACTGGATATCCACATGCAAAAGAATAAAGTCGGACTCCTTCCTCACATCATGCACGAAAATTAAACGGCTCATAGTCCTAAATGTAAGAGCTAACTATAAAACTCTGAGGAGAAAACATAGACATAAATCTTTGTGACCTTAGGTTAGGTAATAGTTTCTTAGATATGATGCCAAAGTACAAGTGACAAAAGAAAATATTGGGGTGGCCAAAAAGTTCGTTCAGGTTTTTCCGTACGGCTTAACAACCCAAACGAACTTTTCGGCCAACCCATATAAATTGGATTACGTCAAAAATAAAAACTTCTGTGGTGCAAGAAATAACATCAGGAAAGTGAAGACAACCTCAGAATAGGAGAAACTATTTGCAAACTATATATCTGACAAGGGACTTGTATCCCGAATATGAACTAATGAAATTCAGTAATAAGAAGACAACTCAATTTTAAAATGGCAAAGGATTTGAATAAATAATTCTCCAAAGAAGGTATTTAAATGACCAATAAGCACACAAAAAGATGCTCAACGTCTTTTGTCATTAAGGGAATAGAAATCAAAACCACGTTGAGATACCACGTCACACCCACTAGGATGGTTATAAGCAAAAAGAGACACTATAACAAGAGTCGATGAAGATGTAGAAAAACTGGAACCCTTGTTCATTACTGGTAAGAATTTAAGCTGGTATAGCTGCTTTAGAAAAACAGTTTGGGAGTTCCTCAAAGTTAAACAGAATTTTCATATGACTCAGCAATATCACTCTTAGGGATATACCCAGGAGAAATGAAAACACATGTGCACACAAAAACTTGTATACGAATGTTCAGAGCAACATTATTTATTTTGAAAAAATGGAAACAGCGCAAGTATACATCAACTGATGAATGAATAAATAATATGACTCTTGAAAACATTTTGCTAAGTGAAAGAATTCAGTCACGATACGCCACATATTGTATGATTCCAGTTATATAAAATATTCTCAATTTGCATATTTATAGAGACATAAAATAGATAAGCGGTGCTTCAAGCTTGAAGTGAGGCTTGGAGGGAGGGAATGAGAATTGCCTACTAATAGGTACAAAGTTTCTTTTCAAGGGCATGAAAATGTTCTAAAATCAGGCTGTGGTGATGGTTTTACAACCCGGGGAATGTGCTCAAATGCAATAAATTGTACACTTTAAATGGGCGAATTATATTTTAATGTGAATTATATCTCAAAAAAGCTGTTTTAAAAAATAGGACATAGCATCCTGCTTTATTCCCTCCTAAATCTACCAGTACTTATACTATCCCTCAAATCTTTTCAATAATTTTATTATTGGGAATTCCCTGGCGGTCCAGTGGTGAGGACTTCGTGTTTTCACTGCCTTGGGCCCAGGTTCAATCCCTGGTCGGGGAACTAAGATGCCACGGGCTGCACAGCATGGCCAAAAAAAAAAAAAATTATTATTGCTCTTTCAAGAACTAGCTTTAAAAATTCACAACTTCTAGAAAACTTTCTTAAAATAACTCCTATGTTCTGTACTAATCACTTTCTTCAGAATGTATTCAGCTGTTTAACCCCTGCTCATATGCTTTTGGTAATTGTTTTAGAGTCATATTCTCATTGACATTCCTGAGCTGAGACTAATTTCCCCAAGTCCTCTGTCTTCATTACCTTCTGCTACAGGGTTACCTGGGAAAGCTGATGATTCTATTTGTTCCCGAGTTTACAGTCGGGAGCTCACCAAAGCTCACTCTCAATCCGAGGAAGCTTTGACCTTGATCTCTATTTCAGAGGGCCCAGGCAGTAGACAGCAGGCTGACTCAAAGGGTTTGATGAGAGTTGAATGAAGTGCTATTTCACAGAAGTGTGGCAGGGATTAAAGAACAAGGGATAGTATGGGACTTCCCTGATGATCCAGTGGGTAAGACTCTGCGCTCCCAATGCAGGGGGCCCGGGTTCCATCCCTGGTCAGGGAACTAGATCCCACATGCCACAACTAAGAAGAGTCTGCATGCCGCAACTAAAGATCCCACGTGCCGCAGTGAAGATCCCACGAGCTGCAGCTAAGACCTGGTGCAGCCAAAATAACTAGTTAATAATAAATAAATTAAAAAAAATAAAGAACCAGGGATGGTGAAGCACCAGACACTAGTAACTGCAGGAAGCCTGTACCACCTCGAAGCCTGAAGGGAAAATTGGGGAAAACAGTTGTTAAGTCAAGAACCATAACCCTGGAAATGGGCTCACCTCTGCTGAGTTCCAAGCTTAGAGGAAGGTAGCAACTGTTAAAACCCTGGCAGGAGTTGGCACTGTTAGACATTGATAGACACCCTACCCTACCTCTCTCTCCTTACACTCTCCTATCCTCCACCATTGACCCAACCCAAAGGAAGCCAGAGGACCAGGACTCAGGGCACCATCAATAGACTTCAGCCTCCCAGGAGAAAGATGGCAAAGGAGGCAGAGATGGATCTAGAGGAGTTGATGGTCACTAGTCTCTAAGCACCAAGGTTCCAGCCTCTAACTGGGTTCTAGGAAGCCTCTCCTTGGTTGTCAAGGAACATCACAGCTTCCACTTCTCTGTTGCTTGTGCTGCGCTCTGCTTTGTACTTTGTGGCCCTTTCAAAATCAGCTGTTATTTCAGCCCCCAATAGGTATCTCCAGGAGAGGGGGGTTCTTTGATCTTGTTGACACAGGAAGGCTGTCTCTCCACACTAGTATTTACAGCCCTTCCTTGGGTTTACAGAGTAATCTTTTCCTTCAGTTTTCACAGCCTCTTTCCCTTACCTGGGAACAGAGACAGGTCCCCTCAGGGCTGAGCCAGGGGCAGATTTCCTTCCCCACCCCTCCATTCCCCCTGAGAGCGAGGCCATGGAACGCATCACCCAGCAGCCCCCTCAGGACAACTTCTTCCAGCTAACAATCATTGTGTGTCCCAAGCTGAGCTATAAGGCTTTTTGCACTCTCACATCCAGGGAGAATTCCTTATTGGCGTTTTATATTTTCTTTAATTGACACTGGGGCAACAGTGGGAGGGAGTTGCTCAAGAGGAGCCTTAATATTTTAGGAAAATGGATTATTGTGTTTTACTTGTAATATAGTGGTGACCACAGGGGCTGATACCAAGTCACATAGGACATTTTGCCCCTGCAGATAATACAGCCTGATGGTAGTGCCCTCATATTTCTTTTGTCATTATCTTGCAATATGTATTGGCTTAATTTACACTCAGACCTAAGGGGTTCTCTTGTATTGTCACCCCCTACAGAGTACCATAACTTTTTTACAGGCTTATTTTAACAATTTAAGGACTTATCTTACTTCTGAGTTTGCAACTATGTTCCAAATCCTTGAGGTTGCCAAAACTCTGACCTCTGTAAAAGTGAAACATTGTTGGCTTCACTGTTTTTTCTTTTTCTTTTACTATGGAATCATTCAATAGTTAGTGAATTCTGAAGCTTCCATCATGTGTCAAGTTTAGAGGAGCAGAGGTAGGAAATGTTATCCAAGCCAATGTGGATGCAGTGGTTCTCAAATTGTAGTTCCTGGGGCTTCCCTTGTGGCGCAGTGGTTGAGAGTCCGCCTGCCGATGCAGGGGACGCGGGTTCGTGCCCCGGGCCGGGAAGATCCCACATGCCGCGGAGCGGCTGGGCCCGTGAGCCATGGCCGCTGAGCCTGCGCATCCGGAGCCTGTGCTCCGCAGCGGGAGAGGCCACAACAGTGAGAGGCCCGCGTACTGCAAAAAAAAAAAAAAGAAAAAAAAATTGTAGTTCCTGAACCTGAAGCATCAGCACCAGCTGGGAACTTGCTAGAAATGCAAGTTCTCAGGCCCAGCCCTGGCCCTCTGGGAACCCTCCAGAAGGTTCTGATGCAGCGTAAAGTTTAAGACCCACTGGTCTAGTGTACCAAGGGAGGACAGGATTATGTGTTAGTCTGGGTTCTCTTCACTGCCTAGATAATGGACTTCACCATTGAAAGGAGCCTTTGAATGAGCATCACCATACCCCTGCCTTGTTGCTTTTGTTTTGCTATCCAAAAAGAAGGCCATGTGAGGCTGGTCTGAGTTCATTCAGTGGCATCACAAGTAGTTAGCCCACTGAGTCTCAGAAGCCAGCTGTGCCCAAGGATTGGGAGAACTTCATCCTGGCCACAGGACTTGGTCAGTACCTCTGGGAATCAACTTTGTGCAATGTGCTCAGTAGATATGTGCACGATGACCCGACCTCGGTGTTTTTAAGCATATGTGGTGACAGTGCCTCTTAGTTATCCTTGGGTGCACCAGAGAACTGGCCACTTGCCACATTCTGAGCACAACCCTCAAAGGCAACTGGAGAGGAAGCTGAGAGCCCTGTCCTAAAAGATCTTACAGTATACCAAGCTGTCAAACCCATTAAAAAATGACATCTTCCTGGAAGAGGATATGTATAAACCAGGTTCCATGGCTGCCCCAATATTTTCATGCATCCTATTGTATTTACTGCCCTTCCACCCACTGCTGATTCTCAGGCTCCAGAGGAGGGTGTATGATTTGTCCTGAGAATCCAGCCCTACCAGAATGGCCTGTCATCTTCCTCATGTTGCTAATGGGCAGCTGCTTTTTTTTTTTTTTTTTTTTTTTTTTGCGGTACGCGGGCCTCTCTCTGTTGTGGCCTCTCCCGTTGCGGACCACAGGCTCCAGACGCGCAGGCTTAGCGGCCATGGCTCACGGGCCCA
This sequence comes from Monodon monoceros, assembly GCF_005190385.1. Lineage (NCBI taxonomy): Eukaryota > Metazoa > Chordata > Mammalia > Artiodactyla > Monodontidae > Monodon > Monodon monoceros. The sequence goes on from NW_021703771.1 coordinate 71,806,331, forward strand.
GCCGCTCCGCAGCACGTGGGATCTTCCTGGACTGGGGCACGAACCCGTGTCCCCTGCATCGGCAGGTGGACTCCCAACCACTGCACCACCAGGGAAGCCTGGCAGCTGCTTTTTAAATTAGGTTATTAATTTTTTTGCTCAGCCTCTTAGTCAACTTAACTTGGCTTTATCTTGTTTTGGTGGAAAGCATATCACTTGTCTGGTAGAATTTGATTTAACTGGTCACTTCGCTCAGTGTCTGATGACTTTTCCATTAATGTTTATTCAGCAAATATATTTTATGCAATTTTCCCTGAAATAACTCAGCTGACTCTGAATGTTCAAGATGTGCAGAGCACTGAAAAGGAGCTGTGATCCCGGAATCTCTATGATAATACGAGGATTGAGATCATGGAAGAGACACAGCCTGAAGCCTTGGAGATTTAGCCTGGGGAAGCAAGATGTGCAGCCAGCCACACACAATGCCCTATCTTTTTCTCTCGGTTCCTAATCTCTAAGTCTCTCTCTATTTCTCTCTCTCTCTCTAGTGTCTCATGTGTGTTTGTGTGTGTGCACATATGCACATACGCATGTGTATGTGCATTGCACCTTGTATAAGATATAATAATGGCATCTTACCACAGTTTTTTAAAAAATGGTAAAAAAAAAAAAGCAAAAATGCATAATAATGGCTAACAATATTGCATGTCTGAAAACTTACTCTGTAATGGGCCCTAGGGAAAAAACCTTGCTTGTGTTATATCAGTGTTTACCAGAAACTTGAGAGCCTTTTTTTAGATAGTTTCTGCTTTTCTTTCTTGCTCTCCAGTTTTTCATATGAGAAAATGGGGACTTCCCTGGTGGTCCGGTGGTTAAGACTCTGCTCTTCCAGTGCAGGGGGCACGGGTTCAATCCCTGGTCGGGGAACAAATTTTCCACATGCCATGTGGCACAGCCTAAAAAAATGAAAAAAAAAAAAAGAAGAAAGAAAATGGAATCGTTCCTTTTCAGTCTGTGAGCATCTCTTCCTCTATGTGGCCCCACCAGAAATGATTTGGTGTTTGTAATTATGCTGTCTTGGGAAAGGTGGAATATTGAATGAGAACTGAAGGTTATTATAATAAAAAATGAGTGATGGGGTAAAAATGCAAAATCTTCTCAGGTGGGCTGGGCAAGACCCTCTTGCCTTTTCGGTGGCAAAGGCCAAGCAATGGTCTGTTGGTCTTGCCCTCTGTGAGCTACAGAATGGCCTTTGCTTATAAATCCATGGAGCTAAAGATCATGCAGAGGACTTGCCACACTCGCTTATTTACTCTAGGATCAGACACAAGATGTCAGTTAATCTCTGTTATACTAGGGTTTCATATTTCCTTCCTCCACCCACTAGTTCTGGCCCCCAAATTGCTTCTGAACTAGCCCTGCCTGTTGGCCAGAAGAGACTGGCAAATGGCCATTCCTCAGGACAGCCAGAGCTTGTATATCAGGCTGGAATGCTGTCAGAAGAAACGTAATTATCGTCCTGCCACCTGTAGACTGAGACCCATGTTAATATGAGGAAAAGACTAGTTCCTCCATCCTTGTATTAAAAGGCTTAGGGTATGGAGGTCAGTTGTAAATATTGGACAGGTGACCTTTGCCTGCCTGCTGGGTGGGTCAGAGCTCTAAACACACAGGCAACATGTATGAGGATACTGTTTCTTTCTTGGGCAAGGGAGAACAAGGACTGGCCAGTTTTGAGTGATTATTATTCTATCCTCCATCTAAAGAGTCAGTCCAGGGGTAATTAGTGAGGGTTTGCTATGTTCAAGGCACTCTGCTATGAGGGATATAGTGAATTCTGTCAAAGAGCTCATGATCCAGCAGAAGATTAAAGAAATACGTAAACATAGAACAAGGATTTACATAGTAAGAACTTGACCTCTAGAAGCAGAGAAACTACAGTTCAAATTTCTGCTCGTTCTCATAAATGGTGCTATAACAGATGGAAATCCATAAGCGAAAGAAAAAGAGAACCTAGAGCCATACATCATGTATTATGTAAAGGTTAACTCAAAATAGATCATAGATCAAAATGTAAACATTTAAACCTAGGAAATTTTCCAAAGGAAAGCATAGGAGAAATGTTTTGTGGCTCTTCTAGGCAAAGATTCCTTAGATAAAACACTAAGATCCATAAAAGAAAAAATGGATAAGTTGGACTTAATCCAATGTAAAAATTCTTTTTGAAAGACATTATAAAATAAAAAGACAACCACAGACAGAGAAAATATTTGCAAAGCACATATCGGATAAAGGACTTGTATCCAGAATATATATTCAGATATCTTAAAAGTCAGTAATAGGATAACAGCCCAATTTTTCAATGGGCAAAATATTGAACAGAGCACATGAAAAGGTATTCAACACCACTCATCATTAGAGAAATGCAAATGAAAACCACAGTGAGATACCCCTAGATACCTATTAGAATGACTTTAAAAAATAAACCAAAAGCAAAAAACAAACTGTTGACACCAAGTGCTGGCAAGGCTGTGGAGCAAAGGAAACTCTCACACATTACTTATTGGCATGCAAGATGGTACAGCTACTTCTGAAAAATATTTTGGCAATTTCTTATAAAATTAAATACACACTTACCCCATGGCCCAACAATCCCACCCCTGGGTATTCACCCAAGTGAAATGAAAACCTATGTTCACACAACACCTGTCCACGAATGTTTAGAAATGGTTTTGTTCATAATCAACAAAAACTGGGACATACCCAAGCATGCTTCAGCTGGTTAATGAGTAAACTGGGGTACATCCATACAATAGAATACCACTCAGCAATAAAAAGGAACAAACTACTGATACTCACAGTAACATGGATGGATCACAAATGCTTCACAGACTTCAAATGCTAAGTGAAAGGAGCCAGCCTCAATAGGCTGCATGCTGTATAACTCCACTCATGTGACTTTCTGAAAAAGGCAAGCTGGAAAGGACAGAGATCAGATCAGTGTTTTCCAGAGCCGGGGAGTGGGGAAAGGAGTTCATGGCTTCAGTCCATGAGGGGATTCTTTGGGGTGGTGTAGCTGTCCCCTATCTTGATTGTGGTGGTAGTTACATGACTGTAACACAGCACCGTGCAGTAAAAGGTATGAAATTTATCGTATATAAATTATGCCTCGATAAACCTGACTTGGAAGAAAAAGAAGAAATACTAACAACCGTACTTAGTTGTCAAAAACTATGAAGGTGATGTTAAAATAAAACAAAACTCCACTGTGGCACTTAAGCTGAGTAAGTGACCTTCGGCAAGTTTCTTAACCTTTGTACGTATCCATTTCTTCATCTTTAAAATGAGAAGAAATAGTAGCACTGCATACAAAATATGTTCTAAGAACTGAATAACTCCTGAAATAACATTTGCTAGTTTATTCACCATTTAGTCTGTACCAGGTTTTGGAAGTGGCTTATCTAAGTCAGTTCTAAAAACCTCGGGGAATAGATTCTATCATTAATATGCTGAGAACAGTGCCTGGCGTATAGGAAGTACTCCACAGGTGCTGACTTTGTTTTACTCTTCACTGAGAATCTCTTATGTCCAGGTACTGTGCTAGGCACTAAGAATAACAAAAGGAAAAGACCGTGGAGTCCCTGCCCTTAGGCAGCTCACAGTGAAGAGACAAGGAAGCAAATTAACAATTAAAATGCGGTGTATAGTTTACTGGACTTGCCGTGGTGATCATTTCATAATGTATTTTTAGGATCACTATGTTGTACACCTAAAACTAACATTATATTATATATATCAACTATACTTCAATTTTTTAAAAAAAGAAGATAAGGGCTTCCCTGGTGGCGCAGTGGTTGAGAGTCCGCCTGCCGATGCAGGGGACGCAGGTTCGTGCCCCGGTCCGGGAAGATCCCACGTGCCGCGGAGCGGCTGGGCCCGTGAGCCATGGCCGCTGAGCCTGCGCGTCCGGAGCCTGTGCTCCGCAACGGGAGAGGCCACAACAGTGAGAGGCCCGTGTACTGCAAAAAAAAAAAAGAAGATAGAGAATCTTTAAAAAGTAGTAAGATAAAATTAAATGCAGTGTGTGAAGTGCTGTGAGAGTGGGATTTGCAGGATACTTCTCTGGGATCATGGAGGAGGAGGAAGAGACTCTTGCTGGGGAGATGGTGGTACTGCGGAAATCCTTCTCAGGGGAGGTGGCATCTGATTATGTCTTGAAGGACAGGTTGCGTGTCAGCAGACAGAGATCCAGGGCGTGTGGAGTGACTGAGGAGAGACACACTCCAAATGATAACCAGACCTCCCCCCCCCCCCCCCCCAAAAAAAAAAAACAGATCATGGGAATTAGTGGCAGAGAAAGGGAATACCATCTGAGCCAAACCCCAAAGTTGGACTTAGATATTGTAGGGAAACTATGTGAGCAGAGGCTGGATGGAAGCTCACGTAAGCTGACATGACATCCTGATTCTGACATACTCTCCTACTGTCCAGATCTTTGGAAAAGAGCTTTGATAATCTCTATACTCATTCTGGTGTCTTAGATTCACCCTGACTGAGAAAATTCACCTTTAGCTCCAATTTAAGACTACTTGGCTTCAGTTTTTCTTCGTGCTTATTTGTGAATGCATGTGGAGGATGGTTCGAGGGTAACTTAGCCTGCTAATTTTTTCTACTACTTGAGGTATGGCACACGTTTCACAATGTCCTGTGATTCTCGAGGCTTGGTATTTAAATACAACTAACACTCTTCTGGGTGCAAAATACCACTGCAAAGCTATTCAAAAGATTTCTGGCAAAACAGTGGAGTAGAAGGTGGAAGTGGAGGGAGAACATTGAATGAAGTGGCTCTTTGTCAATATAAATATACAAACCTGGGCTTCCCTGGTGGCGCAGTGGTTAAGAATCCGCATGCCAGTGCAGGGGACACGGGTTTGAGCCCTGGTCCGGGAAGATCCCACATGCCACGGAGCAGCTAAGCCCGTGCACCACAACTACTGAGCCTGCGCCCTAGAGCCTGCGAGCCACAACTACTGAGCCCGCGAGCCACAATTGCTGAGCCCGCACGCCTAGAGCCCGTGCTCCTCGACAAGAGAAGCCACTGCAATGAGAAGCCCACGTGCAGCAACGAAAACCCAATGCAGCCAAAAATAAAAAAATAAGAATAATAATTCAAAAAAATTTTTAAATATATACAAACTTGTGTCGAGTCTCTTTACCCTTTTACTGTCCCACAGCCCCTCAACAGGTGGCATGAGCTCATCAACATTTGTGAGTAGATGCGATGTCATTTTAATGTTGCTTCTAATTGACAAGGGCCTTGGTGGTTGTGTGCGTGAGGCTGCATGCCTGGTGTAGGGTGGGCAGTGGAATTAGAAACTGCTACCTGCTCCTTCTGGCAGAAGAGCAAGAGCTGTAATTGTGGTAACTGGCTAGAACACATTGTGTTAACTCGTAATCAAAGGCCTTATTTTGCTGATTTTATTTCCCTTAACTTGCCAGTCCTTCCCTCCCCCTTGCAGAGCTCTGAATTTTGGGCAACTTGAACAAGGAAACCTTGTTTCTCTGAAAATTACCTTTAGCATAAGCTCAGTGTTTTCCTGTCCAGATTTTCATAAGCAGTTTGGGTTGCATTAAATTTACACCAGTAATGAGCTTGTGCTTCTCAGAAAAGGTCCAAAGAGGAAGTGAAAAGAGCTGGGAGTAGCTCAAGCAGTCCTTGGACTCTACCAGGTATTCTAATCAGAGGATAAACAACACGAAGTCGGAAGTTCTGTCCCTGAGCAGCCAGGATTTTTGCAATTCTCATTTCATAAGCCGTATGGTGAGTAGATGCAGCCCCACTTCCTATAGTGAACACAGACAACGCCAAGACTGCAGCCACATACACTACCTCACTCAGTGGCACCCCTGAGGACTCTGCCTACTAATGAGAATACTTTTGTTTATACAAAACAAAGCAGAAAACACTCACTTGATCAGTTTAGGAACTGTCTTTTAAATTGTATGGGTTCCCTTCAATCATTCAGCTTCTTGGAAGAAAACAAATCCCAATTATTAATCATATCCTATTAGATCAGCCTTGAAAACAATTTATATGATAATGAGGAGTTTACTGAGCCTGATGAGTGTATTATTTTGTGCCTGAGTCTAGGGGTTATTTCTAAGACATTCATGGTCATTTCCCTCTAATCAATGGCATACGTTTTCATTTTAGGCCCTTGAACCAATTTTGGAAATAGATGTCTATTTTCCTCTCTCCTCTCCACCCAGCATCATTACTGTGTCTGAGCTCAGGAGGAGGGAAAGAAAGAGAGGATGGAGTTAGAATAACTTATTCTCTCCTAAGCCCCAAAGCTACTCATGAAAAATAGTGTACATGGTTTTTGGGGGTTTTTTTAACATCTTTATTGGAGTATAATTGCTTTACAATGGTGTGTTAGTTTCTGCTGTATAACAAAGTGAATCAGCTATATGTATACATATGTCTCCACATCTCCTCCCTCTTGCGTCTCCCTCCCACCCTCCTGTATACGTGTTTTTTAAAAGCAGCTATTTATCATTAGTACTAAACAGAATTGAAATAAAATTTTAATAACCACTATTCTCATTTATTCAGTGCTCCCTTTAAGCCAGGTAGATATTGTATTAACTGCTTTTCCACATAATAATAATAAAAGTAGCTAATACATTTTTATTGATCATTTACTATGTGCCACTCATAGCATCAAATTCTTTGCAAACTATCTCATTTATTCTTCTTATCAACACTATGTCATAGACACTTTCATTAACCCCATTTTATAATTGAAGAAATTGAGGCTGGTTTAAGGTTGAACTTAAATAGTCAAAGTCTATGCGCTCAACCACCACCTTAGATCCTTTGATGAATCCTTAAATAGACAGATTTTGTTTGTTTGTTTCTGATGCAAGTTATCCCAGTGATTGGTCAGTTTTATATAAATTCAAAATATTTTAAGTTGAAAGGATTTTCTTACCTTGGTGGTAGGAGCTTTCTTAGCCTGTCAAAAATCTCAGGGAAAGAATCGCCTGCCACACCCCTGAACGCTTCTGCCTTTGAGAATCCTTGCGCTGTAGCCCCACAGCCTCTTCCCCCGCTCACAACTCTGAGGATACAGTAATGCTTTTGTTCACCAATTTCCTGGCACATCAGTGTTTTCAAACTAGAATCAAAACAGAGTCCGAACTTTACTGCTGCCTAGCTTGGTTTAAACCTCATTATTTTTCCAAGAGATGTACTTAAAATATAATATTACTGCAGTCGGATCACTGTGTTTACTATTTAACGTCAAGTTTTGCTCTTATCTAGGTTTTTCCAGTTGGAAGCAGCTTCCCTGGTCTTCCCTCTGTTTCTCCCCTTTTAGATGGGAGAGGCTGAGTGGAAACCCACCAGCTTTCCCAGCGGAGGCAGTGGGGGTAGAGACCAGCTTCTTTATTTTTAATTCACTGAATATGAAGGGAGCCGCTCTGTAGCTGTTTTCAGTCTAGACAGGATATGATGATAATAACACAAATAAAAGTTCATGTATTCCAGCCAGGGACAAATTAAGTGGGTGCAGGGCATAGATATATGTCATGCTGTTAGTGACATGGAGCAGTACACAACCCACTTCGGGGCATGGTGCCCAGATTAATTGGCTTGCCCAGAATGCATCTGTGATTAGAAGAAAGCTCTCAGGAAATGCTGGGCAGTGTGCATTTGGACTCTCAATTTTTCATCTCATAGGCACTGAAAGTTAGACATTTTATTTTACAGACCAGGAAAGTGAGTGGTGTTTGACACCATGGGTTCATGAAATGTTTTGCTGGTTTTCCTTCATAAGTCATAGATACTTCTGGGAGAAACTGGCCACCATATGTTGAGATGATGCAGGGAGTATTGATTATTGCTTTGCCGAGGTGGCTAAGCTCTGGGACAGTCAGGGTTTAAAGAATTATGGAAGGGGGGGTGTATCTTGAGTATATGTATGCGTGAAAGAGCCTCAAAGTGAGGCTCTTTATGTCACATGAGCTACTGAAATAGAACCCCTGAGATTGCTGTGCTTAAAAATACTGTCGTTTGTGCCTTGGGGAGCATAACGGTGATCAGATATAGCACGTGGCTGCATGCTCTCCACTCTGAATCAGCTGGAAAGGGAAGGAATCAGGAGAAATAGCCAAAGGCACAGAGCAACTTCAAAAATAGTGTTTCTCCTTGGGAAATGTTGAGATGAATAGTAAAGAAGGTAGACTCTGTATCCAAGAAAAATCAAGGGTGAAATTGCTTGTGTTGCTGACCAAAGGCTAAATACTTCTTTTGGATACAGATGAGCCATTCCAGTGGCCTCCACGGAATCTGGGCGTGCATGAGCCAGTGATAAAATTCAGTCCAATAAAGAGCTCTTGTTAATCTGTGACACCATATTTGTCATCAGACCTGCAAAACCAGGAAAGTTGAACACTCTGGGTGGATCAAAAAAGGTGGCTCCTGAATATTTGTTATTATTAAGGAGGTTTGAGGAAATACTGAGAAAACCTTTTAAAATGTGACTCCCAACATCTCCCGCTTGCTTTTTCTTGGATGCTGGGTCCCTTCAGGTTCCATTCCTTAAAAATTTGCCATAGTGCACTCCTGTTCCTTTTTGGAAATGCTACAACGTGTAAAAGTTTTGCAGTACATTCCATTGTTTAAATAAACCTACCTAAGGAGGCAAAAGACCTGTACTCAGAAAACGATAAGACACTGATGAAAGTAATCAAAGATGACACAAACAGGTGGAGAGATATACCATGTTCTTGGATTGGAGGAATAAATATTGTGAAAATGACTCTACTACCCAAAGCAATCTACAGATTCAGTGCAATCCCTATCAGATTACCAATGGCATTTTTCATAGAATTAGAACAAAAAAGTGTACAATTTGTATGGAAACACAAAAGACCCCGAATAGCCAAAGCAGTCTTGAGAAAGAAAAATGGAGCTGAAGAAATCAGGCTCCCTGACTTCAGACTATACTACAAAGCTACAGTAATCAAAATAATATGGTACTGGCACAAAAACAGAAATATAGGTCAATGGTACAGGATGGAAAGCCCAGAGGTAAACCCCCGCACCTATGGACACCTAATCTATGACAAAGGAGGCAAGAATATACAATGGAAAAGAGGCAGTCTCTTCAATAAGTGGTGCTGGGAAAACTGGACAGCTACATGTAAAAGAATGAAACTAGAATGCTCCCTAACACCACACACAAAAAAGACCTAAATGTAAAAGACAGGACACTATAAAACTCTTAGAGGAAAACATAGGAAAAACACTCTTTGACATAAATCGCAGCAAGATCTTTTTTGACCCACCTCCTAGAGTAATGAAACTGAAAACAAAAGTAAACAAATTGGACCTAATTAAACTTAAAAGCTTTTGCACTGCAAAGAAAACCATAAACGAGACAAAAAGACAACCCTCAGAATGGGAGAAGATATTTGCAAACAAAGCAACAGACAAGGGATTAATGTCTAAAATATACAAACAGCTCATGCAGCTCAATATCAAAAATCCAATCCAAAAATGGGCAGATGACCTAAATAGACATTTCTCCAAAAAAGACATACAGATGGCCAAGAGGCACATGAAAATATGCTCAACTTCACTAATTATTAGAGAAATGCAAATCAAAACTACAGTGAGGTATCACCTCACACTGGTCAGAATGGCCATCATCAAAAAATGTACAAACAATAAATGCTGGAGTGGGTGTGGAGAAAAGGGAACCCTCTTTCACTGCTGGTGGGAATGTAAATTGATACAGCCACTGTGGAGAATAGTATGGAGGTTCCTTAAAAAACTAAAAATAGAACTACTGTATGACCCAGCAGTCCCACTACTGGGCATATACCCTGAGAAAACCATAATTCAAAAAGACACATGTACCCCAATGCTCATTGCAGCACGGTTTACAATAGCCAGGACATAGAAGCAACCTAAATGGCCATCGACAGACGAATGGATAAAGAAGTCGTGGTACATATATACAATGGAATATTACTCAGCCATAAAAAGAATGAAATTGGGTCATTTGCAGAGATGTGGATGGACCTAGAATCTGTCATACAGAGTGAAGAAGGTCAGAAAGAGAAAAACAAGTATCATATATTAACTCATATATGTGGAATCTAGAAAAATGGTACAGATGAACCAATCAGCAGTGCAGGAATAGAGACACAGACATAGGAAATGGACGTGTGGACGCAGTGGGGGAAGGGGGGCGGGATGAATTGGGAGATTAGGTTTGACACATATACTCTACCATGTGTGAAATAGATAGCTAGTGGGAACCTGCTGTATAGCACACAGAGCTCAGCTCAGTGCTATGTGGTGACCTAGGTGGGTGGGATGGGGGTGGGAGGGGGATCCAAGAGGGAGGGGATACATGTGTACATATAGATGATTGGCTTCATTGTACAGCAGAAGCTGACACAGCATTGTAAAGCAACTATACCCCAATTAAAAAAACAAAAAACAAAAAAAATTGAGGCATTCAAGAATGATCAGAAGGGGCTTCCCTGGTGGCGCAATGGTTAAGAATCCACCTGCCAATGCAGGGGACACGGGCTCGATCCCTGGTCTGGGAAGATCCACATGCTGTGGAGCAACTAAGCCTGTGCGCCACAACTACTGAGCCTGTGCTCTAGAGCCCGCAAGCCACAACTACTGAGCCCACATGTCACAACTACTGAAACCCGCATGCCTAGAGCCTGTGCTCCGCAACAAGAGAAGCCACCGTGATGAGAAACTCATGCACCTTAATAAAGAGTAGCCCCCGCTCTCCACAACTACAGAAAGCCCACGTGCAGCAATGAAGACCCAATGCAGCCACAAATAAATTAATTAGTTAAAAAAAAAAAAGAATGATCAGAAGTAATTGAAAAGGTTATGCTTTCTTTTTTTTAATTTTATTTTTGGCTGCATACGGTATTTGTTTTTTTCTTTTTGGCTAAGTTTGGTCTTCGTTGCTGCGCTCAGGCTTTCTTTAGTTGCAGTGAGCGGGGGCCACTCTTGGTTGCAGTGCATGGGCTTCTCATTGCGGTGGCCTCTCTTGTTGCGGAGCACGGGCTCCAGGTATGCAGTCTCAGCAGTTGTGGCTCGCAGGCTCCGGAGTGCAGGCTCAGCAGCCGTGGTGCACGGGCTTCGTTGCTCCACGGCGTGTGGGACCTTCCCGGACCAGGGCTCGAACCCGTGTCTCCTGCATTGGCAGGCGGATTCTTAACCACTGCGCCACCAGGGAAGCCCAAGTTTATGCTTTCTAAGACAGGGTTTTGAGAAGAATTCTCTTTGTCTCTCAGCTTCGGGAACTCAAACCTTCCAATTCTTGCAGTTATTTACATAGAGAGTCTCGAAGTCTAGGACTTTGAGAGAGTACTGAGAATTCCTGACCATACAGCACACCAGAGACCGTGTGGTTTAAGGTACCAGTATCTTGTGCTTCAATCTCTGCCACTCATTTGTTGAGGTGTTCATTCATTCATTCAAATGTCTGGCCGGCATTGAAATTGGCTCCATGAAGGCTTGAATCTGGAGGTGGAAAAGTAGCAGGCATGTTTCGGAAGGTGATGAATAAGTAGCATTGCAAAATATATTATCTGTAGGACCAGATCTGTACACAATAAACATTTAATAAATGTTTAACCTTCATTAACTTTGTGCTTATCATTAAACAACAGAGTAACAAAAATAGAAAAATTCTCAAAGATAATTTAATTCAAGATCCCACCATCCTAATGCATCACCAGTTTTCATTTTACTTCATTTACTTACTTGTTCAAAAAATATTTATTGAGCTCCTACTCAATTACAAACACTGGCATATAATATTTGTAGATTCTCGTCTCACCTTTGCACACATGCACTCCAGATTTCTCAGAGTTCAGCGTTTCATACAGAGGATATTTTTTCGTGCTGTTACATGTTCTTTATATTGACATTTTAATCAATAGATATTATTCCTTCAATATCATCATTTATTTGACCATTGTTCTCTTGTGGAATATGAAGCTTCTTTCTAAATTTTAAATGTTTTAAAAAGTGCAGTAATAAGCCTCTGAGCACAGAGCTTCTGATTCCTTTCCAATAATTTACCAGGATAAATTCCCAGGAGTCTAAATACCGGACCAGAGGATATGAACATTTTTATGGATTTTGATGCATCCTGCCAAATTTCTGAATCTTGTATCAATTTACATTTGTAATTTTGTTTATGTCAGTCACGTTCCATTGCCACTTTCCTGAAGATACTGCTTGATTTCTAGATGGAGAATTGAGGAACACTTGGCCTCATCAAGAATGCATGCATAGGGCTTCCCTGGTGGCGCAGTGGTTGAGAGTCCACCTGCCGATGCAGGGGACACGGGTTCGTGCCCCGGTCCGGGAAGATCCCACATGCCGCGGAGCAGCTGGGCCCGTGAGCCATGGCCGCTGAGCCTGCACGTCCGGAGCCTGTGCTCCGCAGCGGGAGAGGCCACAACAGTGAGAGGCCCGTGTACCGCAAAAAAAAAAAAAAAAAGAATGCATGCATAAGCCATTTCTTATAAGGGGTATCTTCCAGATGGCTTAACCCATCTGTTATATAAATACCTTCCACTAACCAGGAAAGCCATTTTCCTCCTCCCCAGACTTTTGGTATCTCCTTACTTCCTTATTCCCTAAGACAATTCCTATACCAAAATACTCACTCACAATATTATAGAACATTAGAAATGGAAAAGACCTCAAATATCTCCCCCTCCTCATTTTAGAGTTAAGGACCCCGAGAACCAGGAAGATTGAAAATTACTTCATATCACAGTGTTGGTGGGGAGATCTAGGACGAGATTCTCTGCATGAAGCTGTTTGGTACTGCTGCTAGGAAATATCAAGGGAGGTGGCCCATTTACTAATATTGGAAAGAAAAAGAATCAGCATGGCCTTTGGGCAGGTATGACCTGCACATTAGTGAAGTGTTTCAAATTTAACTCCCTCCCTAATGTGCCCGTGGCTCTTCATGTGTACTCTGTTATTGCAGGCGTTGGCATTGCCTGTTCAGCCCAAGGACCCTCAACAGTACATGGTGCACTTGGGAAGTAAAATGAAGGTTACCATTTCAGAAAGGAAATCAGGAAGCATTAAAATACAAAGGATGAGCTCTCCCAGAGCCTTAAGACTAACCTCTTTAGTTGACAGCAGGCTAGGTGCAGTGTGACTGACCATCTCATTCTCTGAGCTTTGGACTAGCTATTCATTCCCTCACTAGCATTTTTTAAAACAGAGAACTTCAAGTTCCTCCAACACATAATATTGTTTTATGTCTTTGTGCCTTTTTTCCTGTTGTTCTCATAGTCTGAAACCAGCTTAGCTCCCATGTGACTGGCTAATTTCAACCTTTCCTTTGAGACTGCTTTAACTCAGATGAACCCTCTTACAGGAAGGCTGCCATGATGCCTCTAGACCGCCATGACCATCCAGTCTCTCAGTTCATAAAGGGCCTATGGATTCTTTTATCACACTGGGTTGGGAGTATTTATGTGACTCCCTCACAAGGCTAAGCTCATCAAGATCAGAATCTGTGACTTTTCATACTCCCCAATGCTTAAATACCTTCCACTAAGTACAGAATAGACATTCAGTAAATGCTTATTGAACTGAAATATCTGAAATGTATGAATGAGGATTTGTAAAAATCTTAAAATCCAGTGAAGATCTGGGTCTAGCATCAGCAAAATGTGACTAGAATGTAATTCTTTCTTAGAATGCTTAAATCTGATCAATTTTGTTGTATTATTGAGTAGGAAACCTGTGTTAACAGGAAAGGGGTAGTCTGTTTGGACTCTGTACAAGAGAATCCCACCAACAATAATTTCTCAAAAATGTAAATTATTATTATCATCATCATCATCTCCTCTGGAATCTTATTCTAGTACCACCCTCTCTTAAATTTCCAATCTCTGCTCCTCTACTATTCCTTTTCTGCTTGCCTTATAAATTCGCTCAAATCTTTCACATGCTTAAAAATATTTCTTCAAACCTTGTGACCCCTTCTGTTATCTTTCTTCACTACTTTTCTCCCATCATTTCCTCAGTCTCCTGCAATCTTGTTTCTACTCCTTCCTCTACAATGAAATTGCACTGGCTAAGCAGAGTTACTAGTGACCGCTAAAATGAACGTTCAGTTGATACTCTTCCTATCGACGTTTCCATAATGTTGGACACTGCTGATCCTTCCCGTCTTCCTGTTACCCTCAAATTCCTTGACATCATGCCACCATGATTCTCTACCCCTGGGACTACTCTCACTCAGACACTGTGTCATTACCCCATGTTGTTCTCTTGAATGGTAGTGTTCCCCAAGTTCTGTCTTTCTCAGTTTTACGTTCTCACTTACACCAGTGGATTTCATCCTTTACTACCCATCATAATCACCTGTGGCTCTTTCAAAAAAATAAGGATACCTGAGAAAAAGGAACATTTGTGAACTGTAGGTGGGAATGTAAATTGGTATAGCCACTATGGAAAACGGTATGGAGGTTCCTCAAAAAATTAAAAACAGGACTGCCACATGATCCAGCATTTCTACTTCTGGGTATATATTCAAAGGGAATGAAAAAGCTTCTTAAAGAAATATCTGAACTCCCATGATCATTGAAGCATTATGCACAATAGGCAAGCTATGGAAACAACCTAAGTGTTTGTCAATAGATGAATGGATAAAGAAGATGTAAGATATCTATATCGATATTGATATCGATATAGATAGATAGATGATAGATAGATTCACAGAATATTATTCAGCCATGAGAAGGAAGGAAATCCTGCCCTTTGTGACAACATGGAAGAACCTGAAAGCATTACGCTAAGTGAAAGAAGACAAATACTGTATGATATCACTTATATGTGGAATCTAAAAGAGCCGAACTCGTAGAAATAGAGGTTAGAATGGTGGTTTGCAGGGGCTGGGGGTGGAGGAACTGGGGAGGTATTGACCAAAGGGTACAAACTTCCAGTTATAAGACAAATAAGTTCTGGGGATCCAATGTATAGCATAGTGATTATAGTCAATAGTACTGTATTATATACTTGAAAGCTGCTAAGAGAGTAGATCTTAAATGTTCTCACCACAAAAAAGAAATGGTAATTACGTGATACGATGGTGATGAAGGTGTTAGCTAACAGTATGGTGGTAACCATTGTGCAATATATATAAGTGTAACAAATGAACAAGTTGTTCACCTTAAACTTACACAATGTTATAGGTCAATTATGTCTCAACAAAGCTGGAGGGAGAAAGCAGGAGTATTTCAGGGAAAATGAACAGACTGAACAAAACAGAGAAGCAGAAAATAGGAAATACAGAGAATGTGGGGAAAAGTAGATAAGAGCCTTCCAAAATAACTCTATGTTTGATCATAACAGAAAGTCAAGCTGAAAAAGCAGTGTGCGATCAGGCAGGAACTGATGTACGTGTGCTAAGTGCCCCCATTGTTAATCCTTGTAGCTCTTGCCTAGATTAGTAGTATGACTGAAAAGTTGCCTTTTCTCAATTTTCACGCTCTTCTAGACTCCACATCACCACTAATTATAAAGTGAACCTAAATCAGACAATTTAACAATTTAATTTCAAAAAATTAAGGATTTTACACTCCTGATTAAATACTCCTGAGAACCAGGGCTGTCTTTTGTGAATACCTAACGTGATGTCAGACATAACTGGAGCTCAATTAATATTTGTTGCCTGATGAATGAAGGAATGAATGATGG
This sequence comes from Monodon monoceros, assembly GCF_005190385.1. Classification (NCBI taxonomy): domain Eukaryota; kingdom Metazoa; phylum Chordata; class Mammalia; order Artiodactyla; family Monodontidae; genus Monodon; species Monodon monoceros. The sequence goes on from NW_021703771.1 coordinate 71,822,094, forward strand.
ACCAGATCTCTCTAATTTGAACCAGTAGAAGAAGACTAGTCAAAACTATGGAATATTCTGAAAGGGTACAAAAAGTAGTATAAACTGAGTGGCTTATTTAGAAGAATTACACATGAAATATTTTATGGCACTCTTAACCAGCTTGAGAAGATTTTTTTCTTGTGTTGGTTAAATATCCTCCCTTTACTTCTCTTTTTTAAGTTTTATCCTGTTAATTTAGTTAGTATACTTCCTCCCCTCCCCCTCCTCATAGTAGAATACAAAAGCAAATCTGGCCCAGCTTGGGATGAATCATCATGAATCATGATTAGTCATTCTAAATTAAAGTATATTTATTTATGAATGTACTAGTGAATGATTGATTTGTTCCTTTGCTGTCGTTAATCTCTAGCCTCTTAATTTTACCTTTCAGGAGTTATTACAGAAAGAAAATTTTCATACAGGTATTTTACAGTTTTTGTTTATTTGTTTTGATCACTAAAGAGTAATTCTTTTTTTGGAGAATTTTGGGAGTTCCCTGGTGGCCCAGTGGTTAGAACTCGGTGCTTTCACTGCCAGGGCCCCAGGTTCAATCCCTGGTCAGGAAACTAAGACCCTACAAGCCATGAAGCTTGGCCAAAAAAAAAAAATTGTATTTTTTATCTTTTTTCCTTTCATGTGTGTTCCATTTAGACCAGGAAATTGACATTTCAGCCCAGAAGACTTAGGCCAGATGTTAGTGCACTGGCTGAAAGATGGATTTCCTGCCCCAATAGGTGACCTCTTAAAGCAAAATAGGCTTTTTCTTAATGGATAGACTGTCCAAATGACCTCATTTCTAGAACAAGGGGCCTTTGTTGTGTCTCTTTGCAATTGGAATCAACATCATCTGATTTTTGAGAACATTCACTAGATAAAGAGGAGCTAGCACCTAGCTGTTTCATTTATAAGGCATAGGAAAAATTTATGCCTAGACAACCTACTTTTTTGCTCCTTTAAAAACATTTGTGTTCCTTGAGAGGGAAATGGTGCAGAAAATCTGGGGCCTGCTTATCCATATTAATATTTCTCTTAAATTTCAATCCCCATTCCAGCCAGCACTCACCATAGGAGCAGAGCATGTTACGTGCTTCCTAAAACAGGGAATTGTTTCACTTAGCTTGACCAAGGCACTATTTAAAGAAGTAGCCATGACCCCAATGTCCTGTCACTCAAACTTCTCTCTCTATATGTGAGAAGCTCATTGAGACATTCTCATGGTGCCACCTCTTTTGATGAGTTCTTCACCAAGTTCATTTATTTATATCTTCAATTGTATAAGGCGGCTCAGAAAAACTGAGATAACTGAGCCTTTGTGTGTGTGTGCGCGCACATGCGCGTGTGCCTCTGTGTGTCACAGGAAATGCAGTTTGAAAGAAAGTACCCAGAAGAGGAAAATGGCCTTGAATGACTAAGGGGAGACTGAAAAACTTACTGTACATGGAAAGGAAAGGAGTTAGATTGCGTAAGAAGGAAGATATGTTTCTGAGGTTCTAAAAGGATAGAACTTTATAGCTAAAGGGAAAGTTAGGAGATTTCTTTTCTCTTTCTCTCTCTCTCCCTGCCTTTCTCCCTCCCTCCCTTCCTTCCTTCCTTTCTTTATTCCTTTAGAAACAAGAATGGGAGTGTCTCTTTTCAATAGCCATCAGGTACATTTTAGGAGTATAAAAATCTTGCTGCTTGTGACCCAAAATGTTGGCTCCCCCATGAAAGACACAGAACAGAGTAAAGCAAGGCTGTATACAGAGTTACCATCAGGCTGGGCAGTGCATCTAAGACTCGTGGTTCTTCCTCAAGTAATTTATATAGTAAATATGTGACTCTTTAAAAAAATGAGTAGTGAAAAGGATATCACACTTTCCTTTGCTTTAATAAGTCAACACATATTTTTTCCAGAATGTTATACTCAGTTCAATGCCTCCCTCCTTTTTTAATAGTCATATAAAAATGTCATTAATTATAAATTATTTTTTCTCGTTGTTCAACCAAAGTATTCTGGATAATACTTCAGTTCTGGGTAAGATTTGTAATAGTTTTCTATGGTTTCTGGGATTCATTTTGTGAGTGAGAATCTTTTGTTCTATGTATATAACATTGCACTTCAAAGAAGTAGAGCAGGGGCTTCCCTGGTAGTGCAGTGGTTGAGAATCTGCCTGCCAATTCAGGGGACACGGGTTCGAGCCCTGGTCTGGGAAGATCCCGCATGCCGCGGAGTAACTGGGTCCATGAGCCACACCTACTGAGCCTGGGTGTCTGGAGCCTGTGCTCCGCAACAAGAGAGGCCGCGACAGGGAGAGGCCTGCGCACTGCGATCAAGAGTGGCCCCCGCTTGCCGCAACTAGAGAAAGCCCTCGCACAGAAACGAAGACCCAACACAGCAAAAATAAATAAATTAATTAATTAATAAAATTTTAAAAAAAAGAAGCAGAGCAATAGTGTTAACTGGAGCTTTTACATTTAATAGGAAAAAAAATATTTTTCACAAGTATGTGTAAGCAATAGAGACAGCCAAGTAGGCATTCTCGTTGGGTAAAGTTTATAAAATAGACAAGATTGATGAAGCAGTTTGGTTGGTGGATGATACTTCCCAGCTGTGCTTTTTAGACTGTCCTTGCATAATTTGGAAATATTTAACATAATCTTTCGTCTCTTATTAACACATTCCTTTTGTTTTTTTTTCTTACACTCTCCTAAGCTAAAAAGATAAATAGCAGGGAGTATGATTCTAAAGACCATTCTCTCTCCATGCTTCCTTTTTTTCTCCATTTCAGTGTCAGGTACCTCTCAGAGAATCTCACAGCTCTCCACAGGAGACACTGCTCCTATGTTAATTCAGAAGTTATTTCATGGTGGGCTGAAGTCTTTGGGTCCTTTGCCTTAAACATTGTGAATTCAATGTTGGTACCCCACTCAGAGTCTTTTGCTTCTTGTCTATAATGTGTATTACTGAATAGTTCAGAATCCTTGTATTTCAGAATTACAAATGGCTTTAGAAATTACCTAGTCTGACCCAACTATGCAAGATGAAATATCAGTCACGTCGTTTTATGCCTGATGGAATGATTCCCAGGCAGAACCGTGGTGTTTACATAGCATCAGCACAGAGGAAAACCTAACTGGCTAGGCTAGTAACCTTGCTTATCAGAGTGGAAGAAGAGATTTCAGAGAAAAGTATTTATAGCCCTGAATCATCATTTTGTTTATTTACCTTCTCTCCCTAGCCTGTTTGGGCTGTCTTCACTTGGTTTTAATTTTTCTTTAGTTTGCTCTTAGCTCTTTTCTCAGTCTCTCTTACCAAATACTCCATGATGAAAAGGCTTTTAAACAGGTAATGCTTTAGCAGGGGTTTGGCTCACTTTTAAGGCAGTTGTGGAAAAAATGTGTTTGGGATTGTCAAGGGGGAAAATGTTTTGGCGTTTCAGTCTTTCCTTGAAGTTAGTCCCCCACCCCCACCCCGCCCCGCCCCAGGCGTTATGGAATGCCCCGCGTTAGAGTGCCAGAGAGGATTGCTGACCTTAGGCAAAAATTAAATGAGTTTATCTGTTTTCATTGCTCAATTTCAGAATGCAGTATGGTAAAAAAAAAAGTTGGACTATTTATAATCTTTTGGATTTAGTCTCTGCTTTTTTTTTCACATCTTTATTGGAGTATAATTGCTTTACAATGTTGTGTTAGTTTCTGCTGTACAACAAAGTGAATCAGCTCTATGTATCCATATATCCCCCTATTCCCTCCCTCTTGCGTCTCCCTCCCACCCTCCCTATCCCAACCCTCTAGGTGGTCACAAAGCACCGAGCTGATCTCCCTATGCTATGCGGTTGCTTCCCACTAGCTATCTATTTTACATTTGGTAGTGTATATATGTCCATGCTACTCTCTTACTTCGTCCCAGTTTACCCTTCCCCCACTGTGTCCTCAAGTCTATTCTCTATTAATCTCTGCTTAATCTCACATTTTTTTCTGTAGAAAATGTGTTGTCTTTAAGACATAACAAGTGTTTGAATGAAGCTGTGTTCCTAAAATATGTACTATTCTTATGGATAATACACTTTATTACAATAAATACATTTAATATTTTATCGTCTGCCCTTGAAAGCCAAATGTCTCTGAACATCTGATTTGGGGATCTCCATTCACATATCTCATGATGGTTTCTTTTACCAGTTAATTTTAAAAAGCAATCCGCTGGTTTAGTTTTTCAACATATTATATTTTACAACTTCACCTTCCCTTGGCAATGTGTTCCTTTTCCTTATTCTGACATTCCCATAGTTTCAAGTGGCTCTCAAATTCCAGCAGATTTCACAGTTGCCTGGGGAGCTTGTTAAAATACAGGTCACTGGTCCCATCCTCAGAGTGTCTGACTCTGCAGGCTTGGAGGCTGGGGCCGGAAATTTGCATTTCCAACAAATTCCAACAAATTAGGTAATGCTAATGCTTCTGTTCTTGAGTCCACACTTTGAGAAGCACTGATCTAGATAAAATATTGTAAAAGATGGGGCTTCCCTGGTGGCGCAGTGGTTGAGAGTCTGCCTGCCAATGCAGGGGACACGGGTTCGTGCCCCGGTCCGGGAAGATCCCACATGCCGCGGAGTGGCTGGGCCCGTGAGCCATGGCCACTGGGCCTGCGCGTCCGGAGCCTGTGCTCCGCAACGGGCGAGGCCACAGCAGTGAGAGGCCCGCGTACCGCAAAAAAAAAAAAAAAAAAAAAATATTGTAAAAGATGGAGCTAGTATGGACTAAGGTGGTGTGTGGTAGTGGAGACAGAGAGAAGTGGATGAACTTGACACATATTTAGGAAGTAGGATCCACAGGGCTTGTCCATGGTTAGATGGGAGTGATGGTGAGGTGTGGGAAGGATTCAAGCATGTCTCTGAGGTTGGTAGCTTGAACCAATGGATGGATGTAACAGAGTACTGAAATAGGAAGTGAGCGGGTGGGAGGGCTGGATCATAGTGAGAAGTGATAAATTCTATTTAAAGTTTAAATAAAATATTTTTAAAACATCAAACACAGTGCCTGACATAGAGTTGATTTTCAATAAATAACATCGATATTACTGTTATTACTACCTTTACTTCCAAACTGAATAGCCCTTATGACTCCACCTTGCCAGAGGTAACCTCCCAGCCCTTCCACTCAGCAGCCACATTCCAGGGCTAGGAATTACTCCTTTATGTGACCCAAGAGACAGGTATGAACAGGGAAATTTTTTAGATATCACCTCGTGGTATGAGTGAATAGGGGGAGGAAAAGGGGGGAAAAAGTTCTAATTCATAGAGAATTACTGCCTGCATTTTCACACACAACCTCATAGCAACTGTATTTTTTATTTATTTTTATTTTTTTATTTTTAAAATTTTTTATTTTTTTATATTTTTGTGGTACGCGGGCCTCTCACTGCTGTGGCCTCTCCCGTTGCGGAGCACAGGCTCCGGACGCGCAGGCTCAGCGGCCATGGCTCACGGGCCCAGCCACTCCGCGGCATGTGGGGTCTTCCCGGACCGGGGCACGAACCCGCGTCCCCTGCATCGGCAGGCGGACTCCCAACCACTGCGCCGCCAGGGAAGCCCATAGCAACTGTATTAAGTAGATGAACTATCCCACTTTACAGATGAGATAAATAACTTGCCCAATGTCTTATAGAAACCTGAGTGAAAATTCAAACTGGGCTCTGTCCTGAACCCATTATATTTGTGTTACTGCCAAACTCTACCTTTACTGCCAGGCAATAGATTTTTTTACTTATGTCAAAATGATGTCCTAAGTAGACTGCAGGCAACACCCTGCAGCTTCTAGACTAGTGGCTTTTAAACTTGTAATCCTGCCACATAGTAAGGAACAATTTTTTACAAAGCAATCCAGTATTTGCATTTATATGTGTATGTGTGTATGTATGTACTTCCGTGTTGCACGCATATATGTGCAGCTGTATGACTAATTTTCCAAGAAGGAACACTTACTGAGACAGGTGCATTTCCAATATTTGCTTTCATTGACTGCATTCTGATAGTTCATTGCAATAAATGTTTATCAGAACCCACAGAATTGATTTCAGTCAACTTTTGGGTCTCTACTAGGTGTCTAGAAAATTCTCTTCTAGATCCCTTTCTGTCCTTGGAGTTCACTTACCAACATCATAACAATTCCACAGAGCTGGATGAGGGAGAGCCCTGATGGAAAGAGAAAAGGAGAGAGAGCAGGATTCCTATGTGTATACTTTCCCTATACATGTCTTTAATGGCACATCTACACTTGCCCACCTTGCAGAGCTCTGTGGGAATCAAATAAATTACAGCATAGATGAAAGAACTTTTAAAAGTAATCAAGTCATCTGACTTTGATTCTGCTCAGTGTAGTTGTGTTCACTTGGCGTGATCATTCAAGATCACCTTCAAGGCTCTGTCCCGCCCTCATGGGGTATAATTCTACTATAAAAAGCTCTTTGTAAACAGTACCCTATGGGACTCTGAAACAGTTTGGTGATGATTGTGATGTTGCTAATTATTCTTTATATGTTGTTAAAAAGCCCCTGAAGGAATTTTTGGAAGATTGACATTAACCAAAGGAGAAAAGACTCAATTTGGGAGAAGTAATCAGACTCATTTTGAGTAGAAGCATCATGAAGCTTGATAAGCGAAAAGGTTCAGCTTCATTATTCAGGTGGTCAAAAATATTATTACGTACTACAGGTAGAAAAATGCTCAAAATTTCATATTTATGTACAGACAGCAAAATTGTAGGTAGCAACATTCCCCCTCAAAGGTATTACTTATTTTCTTATCCATTTATTAGGGAATGCCAGGACAAGGAGCTTAAATCTCTAGGGTAGCTTGATTCTCTAAGTACCAAAATGCTGGCTAAGATTTAGTTATATTGATATGTGTGTTTGTATTGTTGCCAAATGGTACCTATCTTTAGATGACCCTGAAATATAATATCTCCTCTGAGGAGGTACATGGCAATTAGGGTGGCCTTGCCTCCTCTAGGATGGGAAAACTGCAGCACAGAAGAGTTAAATGCTTTGCCCTCAGGTGATCTGATGAGTCTTGAAGAAAGACTCAGGACTGGTGCTGGAGAGTCCTGCCCCCACCATCCTGCTTATTTGACTTCATGCTCAGTCACTTGCTAGAAGGTGTTGATGCAGAAAACTAGCCGCCCCCTGTAGAAGCAGCACTGTCCTTTGTATTTTCTTCTTCCTTTTTTTTTTTTAATATTTATTTATTTATTTAGGTTGCGCTGGGTCTTAGTTGTGGCAGCATGCAGACTTCTTAGTTGCAGCATGCATGCGGGATCTAGTTCCCCCACCAGGGATCGAACCCTGGCCTCCTGCATTGGGAGCGCAGAGTCTTACCCACTGGACCACTTAGGAAGTCCCTCCTTTGTATTTTCTTGAATTGAGTAAGGTACCACATGGCTAATACATTGAAATTCTTAAGTATACATAAAATCAACTCAGTGGTTATTTTACCTTTTCCTATCGTTTACTTATTTTCATGTCTTTATAGATGTAATAATAATAGTAATAATAATAAAGCCCACCAATGCTTTAATGAATTTATTTGGATTCCCAGCATCTTAGAATGCGCACCTGATCTAACTCCAGCCTCAGCCCAGGGAAAAGCACCAGGCCTGGTCATACTGACTCTGCACCCAGCACTCCACTTCAACACAATGCCTCCTTCCCATCAAGGGGAAACTTTTGCATTTTGTTTCTTTGTCATCGGGGATTATGCGTATAAATTTAATTACCTTTGAAAAAGTTTTTTTTTTTCAGTTTTTTTCAATTTTGAACTTTCTTCTAAGAGCTATTCATCCTTTGGATCCCGTAATTAATGCTTTAGGAGGGGAATTTCAAGGGACGTGATCTTGTACCCCTCCTTTCATGTGGGTTCAGAAGGAAAAAACAAAGACAGCCAGAGCCCTCTAAAACAAGCAAGGGCTCTCTCCCTGGGGCACCTCACCTGGGTTTTTGTACCACTCAGTCCTTTAACATAGGGGCGATTCATTGTAGTTTCTGAACTGTTTCACAAAGTGATCAATCACCAGATCCGATGTGACGCGGGCTGTCATCTCCCAGGGAGAATTCTTGAGTGGCTTTTAAAGAAACAATCACAAAAGGAGAAATGCATCTACAGGGCTATTTCCCTCATAAAATAAATCCGTCATGGATCTTCTCCTTAGAAAAACACACACGGGGCCCCAGGTGTGTTGGCTTAATGGCTACAACCAAAACATTTCCTTTTGAAAAAGGCCCTTCCCTATGCCCTTACTGTAAAGGGACCATTAAAACCCAAAGCGCGTTCCCCCGAAATAGCTGCCACTCCGAGCAATGCACGGCATTGTGGCCGCCCAGGAACCAAAATGTCCCCCCTTGTAATAAACACGATACAAACAATGGCTCGTGCCCAAGCTTTCACACTTGTTTTTCCAAGTCTTGGCTGCCAGAGGCAGAGCTGTAATTCCTGAGGTCGCTTGACCTCAGGAGGGGCGAGGTGTGCGGGGTAACTACACTACTTGGGAACTCCTTCGGCAGGAGCAGCTTAAAGATTAACTTTCTCGAGTTTCTGTGACCCAAACTGTGCCAGTGAATAGCGTGATTGGAAACTTGTGCAGGCGGGAGACAGCAGCGCGGCCGCTCTTTCAACAGGCGATTTGTCCTCCTGTCTGCGGCTCATTTCCATGCAAAGAGCCTGACATCAGAGCACCTTTTGTTGCTAAACGCTTTCTTTAGCATCAAGGGGAGAGAGTCATGTGGAGCTGGAAGAGCTCATTTTGAAGAGAGGGGGCCCGGGAAGTACCCTCCAAGTTCCAGAGGCGCCGCGGTCACCCCGCGGGGCCCTGCCCAGACTTGCTGGAAGAAATAAGTCTCGTGCCTAGTTAGTCGGTCCCCGTCACAGGAAGAGACGCCTTTGCAGCGGGTTGCATTGCTTCTGGGCTGCCAGAATTCCCCGCCGGAAAACTCGGTGGTGCGAACTTTGCCTCCTGCTACCGGGTTGCCGAGCTGAGCCGAGCCGAGCCGAGCCGGGCTGGGAAAGTTTCTGGACCTGTCAGCCGCGCGGCCCGTCGCCACCGAGAGCCGAGGTGCGGGCGCCTGCCGGCGGCCCCCGCCGGGTCGGAGGCCGGGGCCGCTTGGGATGTGGCGCGGAGGCGCGACTCGGTGGTGACGCGGCGGGCGGGGACCGGCGCCGGGGACCGGGCGCGCACGGCTGCGGGGCCAGGGCGCCCCGGGGACCCGGCCATGGAGGAGGACGCGGGAGCCGCCGGCGCGGCGCCCGAGCCCGAAGCCGAGCCCGCGCCGGAGCCTGAGGCGGGCGCTGGTCTGTCCGAGGCGTTCTCCCGGCTCTGGACCGACGTGATGGGCATCCTGGTGAGTTACCTGGAGAAGCGGAGGCGCGGGGAGGGCGGGTCGCGGGACCCGGGACCCGGGAGCAGGCAGCACCCCGGCGCCGCGGCGCTCCCTTCGCGCTCGCAGACTCGACAAGCCCACTCCTCGGGGTCGTCCTTCTCCGGCTGTAGCTCTTAGGGGGTTAAATACACACGGTTTAGGATTTCAAACCCTAATTAAAAAGATAACCAGCCACAGATCACATCAAAGATATATTTTTTAAACAAACGGGTATGATATTCCACAGTTTAATCTGGGACACCTGCTGAGAAGTTGGTGTGGAAAAGACAGAGTCCTTCAAAGAATAGATGTAAATAAATACTGTTTGGCTGATGTGCTCTCACAGTCGGATTTGGGAAGAGGCTGATGTTACTGATGTTTATCTCTTCACCATGTGTTGTCTGACCAGGAGAGGAAAACAATTATCTCCTTACTCAGAACCACAGAAAGTTTACTTTGTTTGCAGTTTTTCAACTTGTAGAATTACAGGATACTTGTTATGTGTTTGGGACTAAAAACAATAAGACTTATTTTTCTAAATCCGTATTGTCATGCATTTTGAAATGTCCAGTAACTAAACCCGCCCGTGGATTTGGCATAATTTCTGAAAAATAGTTCTTAGGCATGGCGGATGAAGCTTTTACTTGTTCAGCGTTCAGTGCCTTGAGGAATTAGTAGATTTGCTTTGGTGGAGCTCTAGGTAGGCAGGTAGACTGGAATCAGATGGGTGGGGTTCTTACAGTCAGACATCTTACTCCACACATTAAAAAGTCCATTTCAATGGAAAGATTCGGAATTGGGAGTTGTGTAGATCATTGGAAGAGGCTCTAGATTTACTTGGAGTTGTTTTTTTTTTTTTTTTTTTTAAATAGGAGGAGGTGTAGTTTATAGAAAACTCTTCTTTGGTAATGATGAAACCATTTTTAGCACAGTAATTAAGCTTTTGGACTTTGGAGTGAGTTAGCCTGGATTCAAATCCCAGCCTTCCCATTGACTGACTGCCTGATCTTGGCCAAGGTACCCAACTCCACTGACCTTCTATTTCATTACCTGAAAAGTGAAGCAAAGATTTGCTTCTTAGGTTTCCTGAGATTTAGCTAAGCTGATATATAGCTAGTGCTCTATACTGATACATAGTAGGTGCTTAATAAAGAATAGCTGTCTTTCTGTTTTTTTTTCTTGCAAATGATCTTGTGTCTCAACTTTCCAGACATCCTAAAGTCCCAGTTATTCCATTTTCACATGTCCTTTGGTATTTATGATTATTCCTGTACAGAGAGCCAGGGAAGGTTGGTCAAAGATTTCTATCTGCTCGTCTCACTCTCCGATATTTTATTTTAATTAATTAATTTTTTGAAAGCAGATTTATTCAGGGAGATACCCACTCCATAGACAGAGTGTGGGCCATCTCAGAATGACTCTCCAATGTTTAAAAAAATATATATTAAGAAAAATTTAAGTTAACGCTTTTTGCATTTTCTGAACATTACTGATGAATATGGGCCTTCAGTGAAATTCCAGAAAACCCAATGAACATATATATAAAAGTTGTGGTGATAGATTGTTTTTTAAGTTTATCAAGCAGGAAGCTTATCTTGTTATTTCTTGCTTAGGTCTCACTCTGTAAATTTTCAGGCACTGAGAAAATTGGCTTGATGACATCACATTGCATCCCTTACTAGGGTGTGGGCTGGGGAGGGAAGGGTTAGAGATGCTCACTTGAACTGACGTGTGGGCTCAGGGTCGTTTGGGGGCCGGGGTGGCATGGACCACTTTCTGAAGATTTGCTTTCCCTTCCCTGGCAGATTCCAGCGCTGTTGGGTCAGTTGTAGCAGAGTGTTCTTTGGCTGAGTTAGAAGATGGGGTGGGGCTCAAGAAGCCCAAACCTGTTATTCAAAAGGCAGATGCAGGAGAAAAGCAAATATGTGCTTCTTACAGAGCTAATAGTTCCGTGTGAGGCTGAAAGACGGTAAAGATTGTTCCAAACAGGTAGTGTTCACCCGTGTTTTCCCATCTTTTTATAACGTCTTATTTTGCTTTAAGTCTTGGGCATCAAGATTGTTCCTTAGTGAAAAAGCAGGCAAAGAAGACGTAGACTACCTGCTGTCCTTTGTACGTGCCTGTAAGAAGTCACCAGGGGAAAAGGATCTTTATTCTGCTTTTAGAAAGCTGCCATCCAAGTGTTTATAAGAAACTATATCTTCGGAAGAATGTATCAAGACACGAAACTGACAACTGACTTTCTCTGTTCTCACGGAGATAAAAGACACCATTTCCTTCATCTTGTATTTAAAATACTGCATTTTGCAATCATCTGTCAGCCTAGACGGGTTGAAGTGACTTGATCTCTGGCACGTATTCATTGTTGGTGGCAACGTCAGACTGCACCCCAGTTCTCTGACCTCCACCGGTCAGGAGCCTGATGCCATGATGCTCCATAGTTAACTATCCCAGATCAACTTGGTAGAAATGTAATGGCATCCAGTCATTTTAGGCAAATGCTGTTTGGAAGATTAGGAGAGTAGAGGTAGTAGGGGAATTATACATCCAGACATCATACTTAGCAGATTTCAGGGACAGTTGCTACTTTATTTTCTAGATTCTTCTTAGTGTAAAAATGTAAACTTCAAAGCTTATTAGGTTAAAACTTTTTTTAAATGAATGAGCACAGCTCCTCTTTCCCGAAGGTGCCGTACAGCGAGAAGCCCTCGGCATCCCTACCCCCTTGGATTTTGTTGGTTCAAACCCAGGGAAGGGGGAGAGTGTTGCCCCAGAGGCATTGATCTCGGTAAATACAAGATGGTTGTTTGAGTTCATTGGGACACATTTTACATTTAAATTAATTCAGTCCTGCCCAGTTCAGCACCAATCAGTTGTTTTTATATAATTGCTAACAAGACGCTTGTTTAGAGAAGTAATAGTATAATTTATGGCATGAAAATGTTTGAGTGTGTTGGAATGAATAAAATGCTGACAAGTGAATATGTAAATAGAGAGTTAAGAGAAAATGAGTTTACAAAACCAGTATGGATGTGAGGGCCTGGAGGGCATGGTCTGTATTTCAGTCATTCTACCTGCAGGGCTTGGGCCTTACTGGGTGCTGAGAATATGCTTTTATTGAGTGAGAAAGGAAAAAAGTATGTACTCTTAAATGCAGGAGCCACTCCAAAATACAGTTCTGTAAAGACTCATGCCCTGGCTATAATGGGGCGCATTTATGAAGACTTTAATAAATTCTGCTTATGCCAAAGCTACCACTTGGACAGTTGCATCATGCCTACTTAAATCCTGGCACTTCCACTGAAAATGTAATGGCAAATTGCGAAATGTTTGTAAACCCTGAGCAATTAAACCGAGGCCTTCTTGCAAAACACGCTATTCTGTTCTCTAACTCGGCAGCGTGTGGTCTGCCTGGGTTTTCAAAGCCTGTCACCTTTCACGATGACATGCTTAGACTTCTGTTGAGAATTGCAGAACAAGTTAGAATCCTATGGGATTCTACTCTTTTATCTTTACTCCCTGGTTGCAGACAAAGCATTCCTTTTTCTTTTTTGGGGTGGGGGAGAGTAGTTTTTTTTTTAAGAGTAGGAATTGCTGAGGTTATCAGATGAGGTAGATCATGTTTTCAGCCCCAAGTATCCATTTGGTAACTTGTGATGGTTCATAAATTTTTCCTCCAGAATTCGAGGACTCCTTAAATGCAGAATCAGGCCTTTGAAGCTACTTGGTCTCACTGGGAAGGGAGAGGGAGTTAGTAAGTGACTATTGTTTGCAGGATCCTGCAAGATGCACCTCCCCCAAACCTTACATTTCCCTGCAATGTTCCTACAATTTACACCCATTTCCTAGCAATGCTTGGAAAATATCCATTGTGTAGACAAACTGTACATGGAGGACCTTCCCCTACTCTTAATTCCTATTCAAGCTACAGAAAAGAATGTAGTAGGTTTATCTGTTAAGTTTATCTTTAGGTTAAGTTATCGGCTAGGTTCATTCTGTTTAAGTTTATCGGCTAGGTTCATTCTGTCTTGCTGTTTACCGAAGTCTTCTTCCTTTAAAAGACGTTCCTTTTGCTCTGTATTTTTGGGCAAAGTGTAGGGGAGGGGAGGTGTCAGTGAGATCCCTAGAGGGCTTTTAAAATGCAAACTCCTTTGTACAGACCAGTGTGTAATTTACATATTCTCTGGGTGGTGTCTTCCCTTTAGCCCTTCAGCTAATGACTTAATTTTTTAGGTCTTGGAATCTGAGAGTCAGCCCCAGTTTCCAATATTCTGACTTCGTCTTGATGCTTTGTCCCTGGTAGCCGGCTGAAAGCCTATGGCTTGTATATAAGTAGAGAGATTGCAGGGTGATGTAGCGGAAGACACTGACTGAAGAGACCTTGGAAGTGAGTCCTCAACTCCCTCATTTAGAGAGGAGGGATGGAAGGGCTTGGGGCAGCAGCGTAGGGACCAGAACTTAGACCTACCGATTTTCATTTCTTTGCCAAAGTTAAGTCTTACAGTTCTGGCTGGGGTCCTTAATTTGCTGTCAAAAGAGGCTCTGGGACTTCCCTGGCTGTCCAGTGGTTAAGACGCCGTGCTCACAATGCAGGGGGCACGGTCGTGGGGGAAGTAAGATACCGCATGCCCTAAGGCGCAGCCAAAAAAGAAAAAAAAAAAAAGCTAAAAAGAGGCCTCTGCATTAAAGCGACTGTTCGTGCTCTCCGTCTTCCCACATCCTGCTTTCATTTGCCGCTCTCTACCTTGTAACCCTTCCCTCTTCCACCTGGCTTGTTCTGCATCCTTGTTCACCATTGTTGACTCTCAACTTCCAATGATAGAATGCAGCAACGTGGGGAGGGGAAGGCAGTGCTCACAAGGGCTGAGTCCTGGTGCTGTGCGGGGCCCTTCCCAAACTTAACCTTAATTGGTCCTCTCACTGTGACCAGTGAGCATTTTTGTCCCTGTTTTACAGTGGAGAGGTAAACGTGCATGTCCTGAATCACCCAGACGGTAAACAGGAGCTGGGATTTGGATCATGTGTTATTTCCTGGAAAGTAACTCCTAGTTGCAGTTTTATAGTTCGTTCTCTCACATCTCTATCGAGACATCTATTGACTGTCAATCTTTTTTGCTTAAGCTATTGAGCTAAGTACTAGCCGCACATGCCCCTGACTTCCAGAAAGACAGTAGTTCTGTAGGGAAAACAGCGCCCACTGCCCCTCCCCTAAATACCCAGTCCTGCAGTGTAGTATGCAGATCGCCCCAAAGAGCACGGAGTTGGGGAGGGCTGACGGAGGTGCTGGTGCAGGAAGTCCAGTCCCAGAAATGCCTTTCAGTTTGGGCCCTGGCAGTGAGCAGGCTTTACCTGAGAGGTGTTTCCCAGTGAGGGCTAAGGAGGAAAGAAGAGAGGAAGGGCCTTCTGGACAGAGCCTAGGGAAAGAAAGATGGGAGAGCAGAGAGCACTGAGGTGGGTGCCAGGTCCTGAGTGCTGAAGTAGCTGCAGTCATTCTGTAGGCTTCAGTGAGAAGCCATTGCAGAATTTTAAATTGACATGTGTCATGATCACTTTTTAGAAAAGTGACTTTTGGGGGTGATGAGTTGGTGATGAATTTGGAAGAAGACTACTTCAGTGATCCAGGCAAGAGAAGATGAGAGCTTGGATTAAATGTTTATGAAACATACCAGTTTATCTATCACCTGGCTTCTATTGGTCCCCATATTTTACTCTATAAGGAGTCAAGGATTGCTCATGGTAATTTACTTCTGATAAATTCTTTTATGCTCAAGAGTAGGCTGGGTTAATGCAAGAGATTTTAGGCATGTTGTAGTGTTGTGATTTTTTTTCTTTTCATTCTAAAGAAGTATCTATCTTGACACATCTGTGTGTACACATATCTACTTACCTGTCTCTCTGTATTGGAGTAAATGATTTGGTTCCTTAAAGAGGGGAATTATTATTTATAACAATATGCACACAATGCTATAGCTAAATGATGTTTAATACCATCTTTTAAAAGCTAATTCTAGGGACTTGCCTGGTGGTGCAGTGGTTAAGAATCTGCCTTCCAGTGCAGGGGACGTGGGTTTGATCCTTGGCTGAGGAACTAAGATCCCACATGCCGCGCCAGACAACTAAGCCCACGCGCTGCGATGAAAGATACCGCAGGCCACAACTAAGACCCGTTGCAGACAAAAATTTTTTTTAAAAAAAGGATAATTCTAGAGAACAGTAAAATAGAGGGAAATATTCAGTTGGGCATATTGATCCATAAGCAAATCTGTAGCTCAGTTTTACAAAGGACATAAGAGGAAAACCTGTAACTAGCAGTTTACTTAATGTATTCTTTTTAAGAGTACTTTATGCTTCAGACTTAACCATCATAATCCCACTGTGATATATGATGTACTTACCCATGGTTTACACACATTCTTTTCTTAGGGTAGAAATAAAATTGATCTCAAAATAATGAATTTAGATGGATAGAGGCTAAGACTAAGAATTAACTGTACCATTTAATACCAGTGAGTATAGACTAAGACTAAAAGAATTAACCAAACCTTCCGACTAATTTTGAGAGAAAATGTATTTTTATGATGACCTGGATTTGTCGTTTCTCAGATGGTAGTATGCTCATTTATTTATTAATTTAATTTGGTAATGAGACCTGAAATTTGTAGGTCTGTTCCTCATTAGCTTTGCTCCTAGGCAGCTGTCTAGTGTCCCACCCTTTGTTCCATAAGATGTTTCACTGGGTAGCGTTAATTCTTTATGAGTTGAGATGCCTCATAGAGATAACCTAGTTTGTATTTTTTCTTGCTTGTCAAGCCCTGTAATAGAGATGACTCAGGCACAGAGATCGGAGACCCAGGCCTTAGAGTATCTTAGAGACTTGGAAGACAAAACCTTGATAATAAGATAGTTTTTCCTCTCTGTAACCCCTAATTTTTTCTTTTCTGAAGAGATCTCCTATTGTCTTTCACCTTTCTAAGCTGATTGGTAAAAACGTGAATACGTTTGAGTTTATAATGACTGCTCTGTAGACTTGTTCCATGTGTCCATAGAGGCACTTTGCAGCTCTCCTTGGTGTCTATGACGTAGATTTGATTCACGGTTTATTTTGTTGCTTCATCCATTGTTTGTCTGGTTTTACAGCAAGTAGTGAGTGAGGAAGGTCCAGTGTGTCTACACATCACTGTCTGCCCAGTTGTGGCTGTGGCTTCATCTTCTGTCCTGGCATGCAGAATTAAAAGTGGAATGACAAGGGAAAGAAAAAGAAATGCATATAATTGTAATTCTAACTAAAAGTATCATTGAAGGGCAGAATAAAAAAAATTTAGTATGTATCCTGAGCCCTAGTTACTTTAACAATTTATCCTAGTTAATTTTGGGGACTTGAGTACTTTTGCCTAAGACTTGCTGTCAACCGATACATTTTTCACACTAGAGCTAAAAAATGTTTTTATGCTTTTTTGGGCGCTCTTAAAAATAGTGTTTCAATATAGAAGAAAGGAATATTCTAGTTTAAGAATAAGTATCTTCGCTATAGGCTTACATCCATCTTCAGAGGATTTTAAAGGCCACATTTAAAGATAAACCATTAACAATTTTACAGATGTCTTTGTTTTGGATATGCACAGGGTTAAAATAAAATTTTTTTTTTTTAACAAAGCAATGAGATACTCCTACACACCTGTAACAATGGCCAAAATCTGGAACACTGACAACACTAAATGCTGAAGAGGATGTGGAGCAAGAGGAACTCTTGTTTATTGCTGGTGAGAATGAAAAATGGTACAGCCACTTTGGAAGACAGTTTGGCATTTTCTTACAAAACTAAGCCATATTTTTACCATCCAGTCCAGCAGTTGCACTCCTTGGTATTTGCCCGCAGAAGGTGAAAACTTATGTCCACACAAAAACCTGCAGACAGCTGTTTATAGCAGCTTTATTCATAATTGCCAAAACGTGGAAGCAACCAAGAGGTCCTTCAGGAGATGAATGGGCAAATAAAGTGTGGTGGAATATTATTTAGTGCTAAAAAGAAATGAACCATCAAGCCATCAAAAGATGTGGAAGAACCCTAAATGTATATTACGAAGTGAAAGAAGCCCACCTGAAAAGTTTTTTATTCTGACTATATGACGTTTTGGAAAAGGCAAAACTGTGGATACAGTGAAAAGATCAGGGGTTGGAGGGAGGGAGGGATTAACAGGTGGAGCACAGAGGACTTTTATAATGATGGATAGATAGATGTGCAACACCAAGAGTGAACCGTAATGCAGACTTTGGATTTGGGGTGATTATGATGTGACACTGTATGTTCATCAGTTGTAACAAAGGTTCCACTCTAATGAGTACGATGGGTTTATTTCAACACCACCAAGCAATTCTCAAATTCTCAGTGGACACTGATGGAGTTTCCCACAAATTTAATTCATGTCTGACACTATCTACTAGTGTCAGATCCCACAGGTTAGGGGCTCAGTCCCAAAGACTGTCCCTATTTCAGTTGCCAATTGCAAGTCCAGATTGTTATTTGTGCTTCTGAACGACTGGCTATAAATTGGAGGTTCCTGCATCCCCCCTGGGGTTCCATTAATTTGCTAGATCAGCTCACAGAACTCAGGAAACCAATTTACTTGTTAGATTAACCAGTTTACTTACTAGATTACTGGTTTGTTATGAAGGGATATAACTCAGGAACAGCCAGATGGAAGAGTTGCTTAGGGTGAGGTAGGTGGGAAGGGGCGAGGAGCTTCCATTCTCTCTGGGGCACCACTCTCCCCGAATCTTCATGTGGTCACCAATCCAGAAGCTCTCTGAACTCTGCCCTTTTAGGTTTTTATGGAGGCTTCATTACGTAGGCATGCTTGATTACATATTGGCCTTTGATAACTGAACTCAATCTCCAGCCCCTCTTCCCTTCAAGGAGGTTGGGGGGGGGTAAGGGTGGGGTGAAACTGAAAGTTCTTACCCTCTAATTACTTGGTCTTCCTGGTGACCAGCTCCATCCTGAGGCTATCTAGGAGCCCCAGCCTAGGTGCCTCATTAGCATGAACTCAGATGTGCTCTGAAGGGATTCCTAGTGAGCGACAAAAGATGCTCCTATCACTCCAAATTCCAAGGGTTGGGACCCCTGTACCAGGGCTGGGAAGAAGACCAAGTATCTGTCTCCTGTAAGTCACAATATGACAGTGGGGGATATTAATAATGAGGGATGCTAGGCCTGTTTGAGGGTAGGAGATATATTGAAAATCTCTGTACCTTCCCTTCAACTTTGCTGTCAGTCTTAAGCTGCTAAAAAAATGAAGTCTTAATAAGAAAATATAATTAAATTTTTTGTTGTTTTAATCAAGAGAAGGGTAACAGAATGAGAACATTTAAAAACAAAAAAATTGATTAAACACCTCTTAGAAAACTGAAAGGTTATTTTGTGAGGGAGTTAAGAGCAAAGGAAGCAGTTCAGAGTGGCTTCAGATCCTGGCTTCAGCATTTAGTGGACCTGTGACCTGGGTGAGTTCCTTAACCCTTCTATGTCTTGGTTTTCTCATCAGTAAAATGAGGGTGATAGCCACTCACGTCATTGGGTCTGGTAAGATTAATTAAGTCAGTAGGACTGTGCATGGCATATGGTAAGCAGATCATAAATGTTCGTTATTGTTAGCTGTTAACGGTTAAATCTCCTTTAGCTGGAATATGAATTAATTTCCCTTCATTCTCATCTTCAGATGGAGTGATGATCTGATTCCACATGTTCAATTTAGGATTGATATTAACTATTGATTTAATGTATGTCACATGTCCTTTTTAGAATACACAATTTAAAAACAAATGCATAAATTGCTTCAAAGTATTAACCTTCAGGTTTCATGTTAGGAAACGGGTGTTAAAAATGATGTGTATGCTCCAGAGAGAAAATGTATGAAACTTGTGAATAGGCAGGGTTTTCTGGAGGCAAGAAGGTATTTGTAAGGAAAACATATTTTCTGTTTAAATGGTATCCAGATTGCTATTTGCAGTTCTCTTGTGACTAAGAAGCACCATAATATGAGATCATTTTAATAGTTGACTTCTTAGAAACATGTAAGATATTGAAAGCGTCCACTTAACTAGTGATTTTATTTTTTGAATGCTGGGCTCATATAGATGTACTAAATCTACTTTCATTATCTTGAACTTTTTTGTGAAATATTCTCCCAGGGTTTTATTGAATTAACCAATGTTTTTGTCAGGGTTGCTAAACATTCATTCTGTATTTTTGCATCTTAATTAGGAATCTTCCGTCTCCAATCAAGAAGTTATAAAAGCGTCATACGGTAGTGTCCCCACCAGAGCCCAAAGCAACCTGCAAACACATGTCAGTGTGAACATGATAGAAGATGGGATTGCTTGTGGTTTGAGAAAGATTATTATTCATTATTATTATGCAGTATGCCACTTATATACATTTTAATTGGGGGATAATTTCACTATGCATCTATAGAAAACATGAAGGAATTTGAAACTTTGGGAAAGTCTGTAAAGACGAACATTGGATGCTAGAGAGATAAGACATTTCATTTTTAAAGCATATTTTATCATGAAATACAGTTTTATTGAAAACGTTCCACAAAAGTGTAGCCTTAGGACATAGCCTACTGGGGAAAGGTCATTAATGCCTCTGCAGCATTTTGCTTCTAGTTATGTAACATGTGGTGCCCAGGTGGTGACTTAATGAAAGGCCCCTCATAACACTGGTGCATGGCAGTGATTTGCCCTGATTAGGATATTATGAAACTGAGGCTATGTGATGAGCATTAAAGTAAATAGGTGTCAAATGATTCATAAAAGTTACATGAAAGATACACTGAAATCCACGTGATATAACTTTAGCACTAGCAGAGAACTATGTACTGTTTCAACAGACCAGACTGTCAGCTGGTAACCTCCACATTCTATATCAAAGCACTCTTCCGCTTGTCACATCACTGAAAGACTGCACATTCCAGAGCTTGTGTCTTTAGAAAGTGGGGTATCTTCCGTGGTGGAAGAGTTTCCATAGAAACCGGAGGGGAGGCAAGTATAACTAATACACTCCTTAGACATCAAGAGATTTTCAGCAGGTCACATCCCTTACTCTTAAGAAGTGCTACTCTAGAGATTAGATGATAATACTTACATTGGCATATAATTCCTTACATTTCATGGTGTGTCCTTTACATGCATCGACTGGTTTAATGCCCTTATAGCTACCAGAAACCCAGCCTTGTTGGCAGCCACAGTTCTCTAGCCTGGTGAGTAATCTAGGGTTCCTGGTTTCCTTTTCAAACACTGACATTTCATTACCCATATTTTAATACCCGTAATTCAACAATTTCTGGTTGATTCTGGTTTCTGTAAATTCTAGTCTTCTAAGTTTTCATCTATTTTATCTGTGAAATAGAGGTGAAACATTGAAGTTACATCTTTGCAAGTATTTTCAAATGCTCCTCCGAAGTAGACCAGACCCAGCTGGATGTGGGCTCTGCTATCTTTTGAGCAGAGTTTGGGGATGAAGCCAGAAAGTGATCCCTAGTCTGGATTTTCCCATTTTCTACCCAAGCTGCCTGGTCCCTGGGGTCTTGGATGCTCTAGGGTGGGTCAGTGTGGCAAACACTCAAGACTTTGCAGGCTCACCTCTTCCAAGGAGGCAGAGGGCAGCACAAACGTCTGGTGTCTCATTGTTACGGCTTGCCACAAATTCTAGAAAAGCCAGACTTTTGTTCTCACGGCTTCCAGTTCTTCTACTGTGGAAAACAGGAAGGCCCACTTTCACAACACTGGGAAAAGCAGACTCTCCTATTGTCAGCCAAAAAGTTTTGCAAGCTGCGAAAGAGTTTTATGACACTAGGTTTACATATTTTTTTTAAAAATCAAGATTTTTAAAAAGACATGCAAACCTTTCCTTTGTATACCTGTGGACTTACTTGCAGACAAGTTTAAGGGTGTTCTGTTTCAAGTCCTTACATATAAGGAAAATCTGGGACAAGAGTTGCTCAAGGGCGCTAGGTTACAGATGGTTTCAAAGGATCAGCGGAAGACCAAGTGAACAAGCCAAAGCAAGACTGGTTTAAATTCCTGCATTTGCTAGTTAGGTCAAGATAAGTAAGTACTGAATTATGCAGCTTAGTTGGCAGCAGGGACTGATGAAGCTCCAAAGCTTGTTTTGGTAGAAAAATGACTTAAAATGAATGAGGGCTGGGGGGAGTGACACACTACCTTCTGGTGTCCCCTGAAGATTTAAATCAAAACAAGTTTTATTAGTGCAGAGAAAAGGATGCTGGTGTTGTTGCAGTGCCTTGGATGTGACGATAGTCACAGCTGTACAACTAGGGATAGAGCCAACATTCTGAAGTATCTGTTAAAACTAAAGGCGATCACCTTTTTTTAATTTTTAAGCCACTACTTCTTAGACGATTAGCAGTCAATTAACTGGTTCTTTGGCTTACGGTTTTCTAACGCTTTGTGTATCTATTGTCCTTGATGGGACTTTTATTTTAAAAATATAAACATATATTCTTTGTGGCAATGTAGGGAGAGTGTGCAGGATAGAATCAAACATTTTTTTCTGCAAACTAAAGGAACTTAGAAATTCAGTTGTCAGCGGATTCTTTGGAGGACTTCTTTATTGATTCCTGTGCAGCTCTACATTCCACGCTTCCTTGAAGCTTCAGAACTCGGTGGATAGAACAAGGAACATTCTACGGTTTGCCACCCAGTCACCCATTGTAATTATTTTTTTTCCTCAAGGAATTTGGAGGTTATATTTTTGTGCAGTAGTTGGAATATTCTTTGAAACGTGACTGCCGTCAAGACTTGTTTATAAAGCCATTTTAGCAAAGATGCTATGGGGCAGAAAGAGAAGAGTAATAATAAAAATAGTATTGTTGGCAGCTGATACGGACTGATTGATCATATACTATGTGCCAAACACTGTACTAGGCTCTTTCCATGCGTTATCTCATTTCATTGTCCCTATAACCCTGTGAGGTTATGGGTTGAACTGTCACCCCCGAAGAAGATGTGTTAAAGCCTTTTTTAAAAATTAACTAATTAATTAATTAGGTTGCGCTGGGTCTTACTTAGTTGCCTCAGGCGGGCTCCTTGGTTGTGGCTCGCCGGCTCCTTAGTTGCTGTACGCGGGCTCCCCAGTTGTGGCATGTGAACTCTTAGTTGTGGCGTGCATGTGGGATCTAGTTCCCTGACCAGGGATCGAACCTGGGCCCCCTGCATTGGGAGCTTGGAGTCTTATCCACTGAGCCTCCAGGGAAGTCCCTTAAAGTCTTAACCCTCAGTCTTAATCTCAGAATGCAGCCGTATTTGGAAATAGGATCTTTGTAGATTTAATCAAGTTAAGATGAGGTTGTTAGAGTGGGCCCTAATCCAGAGTGGAAATATGGACACAGACACCGGCATACACAGAGGGAAGATGCTGTGAAGACACATATAGACAGAGAGAACTATATGAAAATGGAGGATTAGAGTGACGCATCTATTAAGCCATGGAATGCCAAAGATTGCTGGCAAACCACCACAAGCTAGGAATAGGCACGTAAGGATTCCCCTACTGGTTGCAGAGGAAGCATGGCCCTGCTGAAACCTTGATTTTGGACTTCTAGCCTCTAGAACGGTGAGACAATGCATTTCTGTTTCAAGTCACCCCAGTTTTCGGTACTTTGGAATACAGCAGTCCTAGAAAACTGATACAGATGGGCGCTTTGTTATCTTCTTTCTGCAGGGGAGCAGCTGTTGGGAAAAGGAGCAAGGGATAAAGAAAGCAGAACTTTTTCCAGGAAAGTTTTAGTACTTTGCACAGACCAATACCTTGACCAGGAGGAGAAGGAAAATTGACAAGATAGGTAAACAGTGAGCCTCAGTAAGAACGTGACCAGGGGAGCACAGACACCTGTGCAACAAACGCTTACTGGCTTTGGGTGGTTCCGCCGGGCATGAGGAAGACAGACTCCTCTATTCCTCTCCCAAGTGCTAGGGGGTAACAAGAGGGACAAAGGTAGAGGGAAGTGTTTCCTTCGTGATGGTCCAGCATTTCTCATCTGATGAGCTGAGGAATAAAGTGGACTTGGGAAATTGCATTGTATCCCATCTTCTCACCCAAATAAGCCCTCAGGCAAGTGCCTACAGCTTTTCCCTCTTCTGCTCACCATTATTATTACTGTTTCTCTCTCTGTATTATATCTATCGATA
>NW_021703771.1:71845717-71916471 GCF_005190385.1 Monodon monoceros
AGAGAGAGAGAGAGAGAGAGAGAGAGAGAGAGAGAGAGAGAGAGAGAGAAAGATGCAAGTGAGGGGAGGATGGGCGGGGGTGATAAGGAAATGGAGACTTAACAGTGCCTTACATCTTTGTTGTGAAATGATAGAATTGAACTAGTCCTCCAAAGGCTGCTGCCCCCACCCCCATCTCAACCACTACCCAGAAGAGAAGTTGGGAGGGCCTGTGGAGACAAAACAGATGTCCCATTGCTGCTAGATTTCTTGAACTGATTTCTAGGGTGGGGCAAATAAGCTGGGGGAGGGAGGAGGGTCAGAGAATCTGGCAAAGGGCTTTGGGGGGTGGGGCTACATGGACCCCAAGGAATGTTGGTGGTGATGCCTGTAAATATCAGGCTGTACTCTTTCACCCTTGGGCCACCCTTTGAATTTTCTGCCCTCAGTCCTTCAAATCCAGTAAGAGGGAGATGAATCATGGTATTCCATAAGGCCTGTATTAGGAAAGGAGTGATGGGGGTTTCTGGATGAAAACATTAACCTCTGCTTGAGGCTTCTCCTGGTACCATTTTATTCCCCTGGTCTTTGAGACTGTGTAGGATGCCACGGGTATCTTACCTATGATGGAAGATTTGAGGAGTCTGAAACACTCCTCGTGGGATTGCTGAGGGTTAGGAATGAAAGTGAGAGAGGGTGTGGAGAAAATGGAAATAATTTTGTCATGTGTTTTATTTTATTCTCTGTGGATTCTTTACTGGACATGTTAATTAAAATCTTATGGGATATTCATCCTAAAAGGTTCAGACCCCTGAACAAATTAATTTGAATCCCCACCATTCGTTCAGAATAAATGCTTTCAGAGAACTGTTTTTGTAAAGTACAATAAAAATGAAGAGTTAGGAAAATTAAATTTCCTACATCATCTGTAGCCCATCCTGCTGGTAATGGACTGCTCCCTGTGGTACATTACCGTAGATTACTCTTCCAACTCTAGTTCAATGATTCAAGCCAAAACCTTCATCACTTCACTTTGGAGACTATTACACAGCCCAGCAGACATCCTATTAAGAAACTTCTGATTTGCAGAGGAAAAGGAAAATTTTAAAGTTGAGACAGAGAAGGAAGATGATTCATGGTCCCAAAGGAAGAAGGCGCCTTAAGTTTTCAGAGATGGCCCCCAGCTGCCACACCTTCCTTTGGAAACATACTCACCAAGGGCCCTCGGGAAGTCAATGGAGTGAGCGCATGGACCAGAGTGTAGTCCCTTAAAGGAGTGACAGAAGAATGAGCAGTTTGGAATCCAGCCCAGCAATGGGTAAAAAAGGGTGTAGGACACCTCCTTAATGTAATGTGGGAGTTAAAAATGCAAAAGTTGGCTGCCCTGAGCACATTTAGAGTTTGTGATTCAATATTCAAGAAGAATATAAAACCAGAAATTGCTGTAGTTGGGGCAGGAAATGACTCAAGGCCAAAAGGAAGATTTCTGTTGGTGCCTGGTCAAGGTGAGGGTCAGTTCTGGCTGGTGGCTCTATGATTGACAGGCTTACTGACACAGGGATAGAGTGATAGCACTGTTCCCAAGAGTTTTGACAGCAGCAAACACTGCAAAATGGTAACAATGAAACACGAAGTCAATACAGCATCAGTAGAGGTCTCCCCCCAACTCTCCATCCCCCACCCCACGTGCCATCACCCACCCTCCCATTCCAGAAGTAGAGTGTTCCTGAGACTTCATAAGCTGAAATGGCGTAAAGTGAAGAAGCAGTTGCCTTAGGATACATCTTGCCAACAGATGCACAAAGTACATCTGTTGACCTTTGAACAACACGGTGGTAGGGGGGTCTGACGCCCGCCCACCCTCATCAAAAATTCACGAAAATCTGCATACTGCTATCTCTGCCTCAAAAACAAAAGAATTGATAAATGACTCACCCAAGGGCAGGAAAAGCTGAAACGGGATAGAATCAGGACTCAGACCCTGGTTCTTTTGATTCCATGTAGTGTGATCTCTCGTCGAACACAAACTTTTCCCTACACTTAGTTAATTTAAAGATCTGTAAAGTAAAAATACAGGTACTATATTAATTGAAAAGAATCCACATGTAAGTGGATGTATGCAGTTCAGTTGTGTGTTCAAGGGTCAACTGTAAATCGAGGTAAAGCACAGATCAGACCCAGTTCAAAGCTATGGCGTCTTGAGGCTGGGAGACTGAGTGTGGTTCCCGGGGAAGGAGGTGTGCGCTGAAATACATACACTGATCTCAAGTTACCCTTTTCCCGTTTTTCATAAAAATGGAAATCCTCTTTGGGTTTCCTTCGGTTAGCAAGAACAGGGCCTAATGCAGGTCTTTCATAAACGTGAAGTGGTGTGAAGCGAACTTTTGAAAAGCGAGGGATACTTGTATTATAAAAGACAGCACATTCTACGACTTACAAAACTCTTTTCTCCAAGTATTTTACCGTGTCCCCTTTTGACCAGGCAAGTTCCTGACTGTCATACTTCACTGTTATATAATTTACAATTCTGGACTGTTTTTTTATAGTAGATCTCATGATGTGGCAAAAACAGTATTTTTCTTCTCTGAATATGCGTTAGCACCCACTATTTGTATCACTCGTTTGACATTTACAGTCTTTAGGAGGCCTATTAGCCATTTTATTTGTTGGATCGAACTCTGACTACGTTTTTAATTTTTTACTGAGACCTGCTGGGGGGGCCCAGGCGCTCCCTACCAAGATGCTGAGGAGGGTGGTCACAGTGTAGATGTCGCCTCCCACCCCCCCCACCCCATGCCTGCACTTCTCATTAGGAATTCAAACGCTGTATCCTCACTTTCCTTAAGCACCGTCTCCATCTTGCTGCCCCTCGGTGACGTGGCTCTGTTAAAGGGAGCTTCAGTGGAAGGAGAGATGGGGCTAGAAAGAGATAATTTTTTTTTTTAATCTTTTGTGGGATCTTAGTTCCCCAGCCAGGGATCAAACCTGCGCCCCCTGCAGTGGAAGCGTGGAGTCTCAACTGCTGGACCGCCAGGGAAGTCCCAGGATAATTTTTGAGGAGGGAATGTTTACCAGAGAAGAGGCTGTGCCCCGGAAGTTAGTTATAAGGTGTAAGCACGAGAAAGTATTGGATACTTGGGAGGAACAAAGCTTCAGAAGGCACCAGAAGAATTTCATTTACTTGGAGGTTTTGTCCGGACTTGGGGAGGTGATGGCAGCCCTCTAAGTGTCTTGACTTAAAATGTCTGGACCCTGTGTAAAAGCATGACCGGTATGTAGGTTTGGGCCAAGGATGGCTCTTTCCTTACTTGTGTAAGTATTCATCACTTATTTTGAATTGCCACCTCAAATTCACTGTGAAAGAAGGCAGGATATAAACACATGTTATATAATTTATTTTTCTGCAGTCTCTTCTGTACAAAACTCTCAGCTCTTTGAAGTTGGAATAAGTAATCCAGTTTACCGAGGGGCCAGATTTGAATAGGGTGGTCAAGGAAGGAGCTGGAAATGAGTATCGTGGGGGAGAGCACTTCTCGAGGCAGAGAGAACATCAGCTGCAAAGGTCCCAAGATGAGAATGAACTTGGTGAACTTTAGGAACATAGACAAGGCCCATATAAGGTTATTGCTTAGTGACTGCTGGAGATCTGAGTGGGTCAAAGAGACAGTCGGGCCAGAATACATCAGTCACAGTCCAGATTTTATTTTAAGCATGATTGGAAGCCATTGGAGCATTTAAATGAACTTATGTTTTTAAAAGACCACTGGCAGTGTTGTGGAAAACGGATTATAATGAGGTGGCAGTGGCTTGGACCAGGCTGTAGTGCTGGTGTTGGAGAGAAGTAGACAGATGTGGAATAGGTCTTAGAGGTAGAGCCTCTGAATTTGGGCTGGTTGTTAGGGGGACAGAGAACTGAGGATGACATTTAGGTGTTTTGTCTGATCATCTAAGGAGATTGTTTGGGGTTGTGAGGGTGGGGATGGGAAATCAAGATAAACCCAGTGCCATTAAACTGATTTACAGGGAGAGTTTAAAGCTAACCAGCAGACTGGACTACCATGACATGCTCTTTCCAGTGAGAAAGGCCACTTGGGAAATTTAATTAGGACCAGAAGGTCACCCAGTTGGGCAGCCTTGATCATGTGCCCTTGTGCTCTTGAGTAGACCAGAATCCTCACGTCCCCTAGAAGGCAGTGTGGCCTGTACCGCAGAGCAGAGGTGCTGGACTCAGCCATCGCCGTGACAGTGACGCAGCCTTGATCCAGCAAGGGCTAGGGTGACGGGGGGGAGCTAAGGTCGTGGAGGGAATGGATTTGAGAGATGTGTTTGGGAGAAACGATGGGCCTGGGCTGCTGATTCTCGGTGGCAGGGGGCGTGGCGGATGAGAAGCGGGGAGGCTAGCATCATGCCTGAGGCTCACAGGTGAAAGGGATGGGGGGTATGTGGTAGGGGAGCTAAAGAAGGTGAGTGGCCTTCGTGTGGCTACACTCTTCAGCTAACTTTTATTTTAATAAATTTTTTTATCATTGTGTTCTGAATTCACAGCATTTTAAAATTTATCTATTTTTAAGTTTATTTTTGGCTGCGTCGGGTCTTCGTTGCTGCGTGCGGACTTTCTCTAGTTGCGGCAAGGGGGCGCTACTCTTCGTTGCGGTGCACGGGCTTCTCATTGCGGTGGCTCCTCTTGTTGCGGAGCACGGGCTCTAGGCGCGCAGGCTTCAGTAGTTGTGGCGCACGGGCTCAGTAGTTGTGGCTCGCGGGCTCTAGAGCGCAGGCTCGGTAGTTGTGGCGCATGGGCTCAGTCGCTCCACGGCATGTGGGATCTTCCGGGACCAGGGCTCAAACCCGTGTCCCCTACATTGGCAGGTGGATTCTTAACCACTGCGCCACCACGGACGTCCCTTCAGCTAACTTTTTAAACTTATGGCCCAAATCAGTCTGCTCAGTTTTCTTGAAATTTCCAAATTTCTAATTTGATCAATTAAGAAAAGACCTTCAGTGTTCCCTCTACCCCTTCCCATGCTGACATATTTTCACGTTGACCTCATTGCTCCTCTCAGGAAGCACAGTGACGAAAAGCTGCACAGTCACTATTGTAGGATATCATTCGGCTGGAGTTCCCAGTGCTCAGTGAGCCACGTGAGCGGACAGGACTGTCCTCAGCTGCTTGAGAACACCAGGGCACCCACGTCGGACCCTGTGGTGGTGGTAGAATCCACACGTGGAAGAGGCAGATCCCACTGTCCAAATGATTGCTGATGACAAGGGGAAGAGCTTTTTTCCTGGGCTGATATCTCTAGTTGGTATAAACTACAAAATCATACGTGCAGTCTCTGGTACTTAAAAATCTGATTCCAAATAATATTTACATGAAATTTTGTGTTTAAAAAGCTCAGTAGGGGAATAATTGCCAGACTTAATTAAATGGCTCAAAAAAATCTCAAATACCTCTGTGTTACTGTTTCTAAAAAGAAAATACTTTACAGAAAGGTGCATCCTAGGGCTTTGTTTAGACAATTAATTCTCGATTTTTAGTCCTTGTAATACTAGCTAAGATTTATTGAGTGTTTATTACGTGACAGGCACTGTGCTAAATGCTATTGGGGGGTTATTTCTTTTAAACTTTGCACAGCCCAGTGAGATGAAACGAGATGTAGGTGCTCTCATTATCACCCCATTTTACAGATTGGGTTGAGCGAGGTTAAGTACTTGTCCAGGGTCACACAGAGCTGTGTAACTGTGTAGCTGTGTAACTTTATTGTGTAGCCAGAATAAACCCAAGAATTCTGGCTTCACAGCCCATATTGGTTTCCACTGCACTCTGGTGCATACATGAATCTCTTTCCTAAAAGGAGTTCTGAGCCACTGCTACACTGGAGATGTCTGTGATGGCCAGGTGCTGGCTTGCCATTCAGTCTGGCAGCATCAGGGTCTGGCAGCACCCTTCTTTTTGTGTGTCTGTGCCTGGTAAGATGGGCAGACAGGAAGGATGGGCAGGGTGGAGAAAGGGAGACAGTTCTACACCGGAGTATAATGAACAAAAATTCCATAATTATTAAGACACCTTAGGAGAAAATGTATATCAGTCCTATGTTTAACATTTTGAGTTACCAGAAGCCAGGTACCGTTTCACCTTGAGAAGAGGTTGGGCCCCCGTTGGCCTTGAGACTCTCCTGGTCCCAAGGAGAACTCCGAAGGACGAGCACAAACATGAGATACGGTGGATGGGGTTGATGTGAGCAAAGGGGCTGGGTATGGGGTAGGACAGCATCCTTTCTACTCAGTCGTTTTATTTCCCTTTGTTTTTCTTTTCCAATTTTTAGTGCAGCGCTCTTGGTGTGCATATATACTCTTATGCGCCAGTGTATAGCCAACTGGGAGGGAGTTTCTCACTTCACAGAGAAAACTCTTCATTCAATCAACCTTACTGAGTGTCTGCCACGTGCCAGGCACCTTGATAAGTTCAGGGGAGTTACCGGGAGCTTGGTCCTGACTATGGAATTTAATCTCTATCCAGGAGGGTATGAACCTGAGTAGACTAGTTCCAGGCTGGAAAGCATTTTGACCTTTGGTTAGGGAACATGCCTAAGACTGCATGTCTTTTTGTTATTTATTGTGATTATCCTTTCTTAAGCTAAAAGCTTAGGAGAGACCGCCTCAGTCTCAAGCGGTCCTCCGTTGAGCGAAGCCATGCACATACTTGACTTGTATTAATAAATGCTAGTCATCCAAGCCATTGCTCAGCCCTGCCGCTGCCAAAGAAGCTGTGGAGTCGAGACCTCACTTGGGTGTGCAGGGACAGAGAACAAAACATGCTGCTCCTGTTTACATACTTGGGCTGGGCCACCCATTTCTCTGAAGCCATCGGGATTTCCTCAGGAAGCTGTCCTGGTGGAGGGCAGGCCGGGGTGACCAGGATGTGATGACACACAGCCCCCTCTGCCCTCCGGGCGCTGCGCTGAGGTCAAGCCTAGATCTGTATCTGGACCCACCCTTTCCAGCCTGTAAGTTTCAAGGCCAGCTCTCCTGCCCAGACTGGGGAGGGGGGGAATTGGTGGGGAGACACTGAGTTTCTGCTCCCTGGCACCCAGCGCCTGTTTGCCATTTCATGCTCCTGCACGCAGTGCTGGGGTAAAGAGCTCGGGAGGGGGCACCCCTCAGAGGCCTCCAGAGCAGCTGTGTCAGCATTTCCGAGCCTCAGCTTTTCCCACCGGGCCACGAGCCGGTCCCTCGAGGGCTGCTGGACGAGCTGTGATCCCGGCCTCAGGAGGAGACGATGGATTGGATGATGTGCCAATTTGTTTGACCTGGCCAAGCACCCAGGCATATGTTTCCTCATTTGTGGTTGAATGGATGATTCAGCTGTACACTTGTGCAGCTTGGGAGTGTTACTAACCAACCCTCACTTTTATTTAAAAATATAATGGAGGTGTACCTTCTGTGGAAGGCCTTAATAGATGGCTTGATGATTTAAATAAGCAGTAAGGTTAGCTAAGGTTTGTTCTATGCCCAACTGCTCTAAGTCCATACTACTGGGATGGTGAAGTCAGGTTCTGGAGTAGGCAGGGGTGGGTTTGAAGCCTGGGTCTGCTCTTCATGAGCTATGTGACAGTGGACACATTTGTTACCTCTCTGAGTATCTGTTCTCATTGGTATGGTACAGTTAGCGAAACCTATGTTGTCTTGTATGTTTTAAGTTAAATAACTTGCAAGAATACCTGAGATATAATATAGGTATATGTATCCTATCCATCTATCTATATATATAGGTATTTATACACTCAATAAACGTTAAATTGTCTTCTACCTCTCATCTTTCAACCTCCCCAACACACACACGCATGCACGTGCATGCACACATACCCTGCCCCCATTCTATTACCAGTTTATTCTGCAAACTTGATCAAATGGAACAAAAGCGAATCATTTTAAAGCCATCCATATGATGTCTGAAGCTGTATGCTGTACCATATTCCCCAAGATAAGGATTCATTCGTTGCGCTTTTGTTAAACACCTACCTGTGCTACCTTGTGGCAGGCACTGCAAAGGATT
This sequence comes from Monodon monoceros, assembly GCF_005190385.1. Taxonomy (NCBI): domain Eukaryota; kingdom Metazoa; phylum Chordata; class Mammalia; order Artiodactyla; family Monodontidae; genus Monodon; species Monodon monoceros. The sequence continues at coordinate 71,853,750 of NW_021703771.1, forward strand.
ATAGATGTGTTGCCTTGCAAGAAGACGCATGCATTGGCCCAGGAGAGCTAATATGTATTGGAGAGAGTACTTGAATGTGCAGATGTGAAAGAACTAGGAATAAACCCATGCAAGGTAGAGTGACTGCATAAACGTTAAGGGAACACAGAGCATAGGAGGGACCTCCTTTAGGTATATCCCCCTGCCAATGGAAGAGGAATAGGCCATTTTGGAAGCTGGACTTTATCATGCGTCTCTTGGCTTTCTACACATTGCTTTTTGTTTGTAGTTGTATCTGCTTCACACACTGAAACTGTTTCTACCTGGACAAAGGCAATGTCTTTATGATGCAGTAAAAATTTTGAAGCTAGATAATCCAGAGTTGGTCACGATATCTTACAACATCGTGAGCACCAATGGCAATTTGATAAGACCTAGTTTCCCGACCACGGGTCAAACCCAGGCCCCCTGCAGTGGAAGCATGGAGTCCTAACCACTGGACCACCAGGGAATTCCCCGGACATCTTTTATTAAAAAACAAATTGTGGAATATGGATAAAATCCAGTGCAACTTTAAGAAACTGGTAGGTGATTAGCTATCATTGTCTATTTAAAGATAGTTGGCAAGATTTGGCCTCGGGAAGAAACTCACACAGAAGTACTCTGTGGCAAGCTGTGTTTTGTTTTGTTTTTTCGCTGCGCCTCGTGGCTTGCAGGAACCCACGCACCCTGCAGTGGAAGCATGGAGTCCTAACCACTGGACCGCCAGGGGATTCCTGGAAAGTTTTGAAATATTAGTCCCAGCCACTAATCCTTGGGTTCTGCTCTTTGAGTGTAGTGGGCTGAGATGTTCCCATCTCAGACTTCTCCTTTCTGTCTTTGAACAGTGCCATCTTGGTGTTCTTCTATTAAATCCTCTCTCTGGTTTGGTGTTATTTAGGGTCTCTTGCCTTTTCAAAAATGTGTTCCAACCTAATACGGTAATCTCAAATGAGGACTGAAATATATTTGTGTAATAAATAAAATTTTATAATGAAAAAAAAATCTGGTGAAGTATATTGCCAAGTACCTCAGGCTTGGTATCTTTCCATTGGTTATCTCTTTGAATGTTGCTGTCTGAGTACCAGCCTCATGGAACTATAGTTTTCGGGAATGGCTAATGCTCTTCCTTCCTCCATGTTTCGTACCTTTTAGTGGTTTTGTTGCCACAGAAGGGGGGATGGGAGAGAAGAGGCTAAAGACACTGGGCTCATCTTTAGGAAAAAATGAACTGAGGTTGAAATTAATTGACTAATACCTTTTTAGATGTTTTCTGAATTATTTCTATGGAAATTCAAATTGACTTTTCTGCATTGTCACTGGTGACTCATGTCAAGCCTCTGTGGCCACACTTGTCTATAGGGAGGTGGGGGCAACATCTGACCTCAGTCTGGGCATGGAGCCAGGAGGCCCTGTGGGTTCACGGTGCTGGCAAAGTAAGGAAAGAGAGTAATAGGGCGGGAAGCCTTTCACTCACCAGGTTTCCAGGACGGTGGTGAAGTAGCTGCAGTTGGGGAAGAGTTAACTTTAATGGCCTTTTGAGAATCTTTATTTCCTGCATTTATGGCCTAGTTCGCCCTTGCGGGTCAGAAGGTCTTGTTCTGGTATATTCATTAACAGAGCTAATTTTCCTCAGTAGCAGTTGTTCACAGAACTTTCTCTCTAAATCTAATATAAAAAAATGATTTGTCATTATTAAGCTAGCTCATTTATAATCTGGATATACAGAATGTCTTGAAACAGTCCTCACTCATTTTCACAGTATGGAATACTGTGAATACGTCTCTTCTGATTATGTGAAATTGTTTAAATTGCATATTACATAAGGAAGCAGAACATCACCCTACCACGAATTCAGAAACAATGTCATGTAAAAACCTGCTTCCACTGCCATGTCCTTTAATCATTTTCAAACTTGCACACTGGAGCCAGTTCTTTAAAAGGCCTGTCTGTGTAAGAGAAAGAATTTTCCTTTGGTACTGGCTGTTTTGCAATCTTACTATGTTTGACTTTCTCACATTTACAAAACGAATAAACTACATAAACATAAAAGTGCTAAGTGATAGAACTGACACGTCTTGGGAGTTTGTTTTTAATAAGCTGATGTAATTAACACCTTGAACTATATATTCCATTTGTTTCTTTAGAAACCGTACAAAGGGAACAGGATGATACACATACAGAAGGCACCAGGGGAGTTAATATTGGCCTTTTAAATTATGATGAAGCCATGGGCGTTTAGAAGCTAAAACTTGCCAGTTACTTTAAGTCTGAGGACTGAGGAGTAGATCTGTTATTTAGAAAAAATAAATTAAAATGTAGCGCAGTATATGAATTGTTTATGTCCATCTTCCCCAGGGCCTGAGTGTATAGTGTCTGGCACAGTGCTTGTGGATTGAGCATTTTATTTCATTCATTCATTCTTTCACTCATCATTCAGCAAATTTATATCGAGAGTCTCCTAGGCACTGTCCTCAACACTGAACAGTAAACAAAACTTAGAGAAAAATCTCTGCCCTTGTGGACCTTACACTTTAGTCGGGAGACAGAGACTGGAAAAGTTAGGAGTCATGCAAACTAGTTTAGATGCTGCAAAGTGGTAAAGAGAAAGATAAGACAGAGAGTGGGGTTAGAGGTTGTGCGAACAGGAGAGGGAGGTTGCGGTGTTAGCTAGGACGACCCTTGAGAAGAGGGTATTGGAGTCACCTTTGCAGGAGGTGAGGGGAGGGCAGGTAACTGTGGGAAGAGCACAACAGGCCGAGGGAGGAGCAGGTTCAAAGTCCGGGCTGGGGCTGGTGGGTTTGGGCCGTTGGAGAAGTAAAGAGGTGGCCAGTGTGTCCCTGGGGGCAGTGAGCCTGGGAGAGTCATAGGATGAGGCAGGAGGGCTTCCCTGGTGGCGCAGTGGTTGAGAGTCCACCTGCCGATGCAGGGGACGCGGGTTCGTGCCCCGGTCCGGGAAGATCCCACATGCCGCGGAGCGGCTGGGCCCGTGAGCCATGGCCGCTGAGCCTGCGCGTCCGGAGCCTGCGCTCCGCAACGGGAGAGGCCACAGCAGTGAGAGGCCCGCGTACCACAAAAAAAAAAAAAAAAAATGAGGCAGGAGACAGGTGCTGGTTGGAGGTGCAGATGGGGAGGGTCTTTCAGGTCATGGGGGGATGGAGGCCTTTACTCTGAGTGAGAGGGAAGCCTGAATAGGGCTTTTGAGCAGAGGGGCAGGATCCGAATAGGTTCTAACAGGGTCTCTCCAGCTGCTGTGTTTTGAGGGTGCGCAGGGTTGAAAGGAGGCAGTCCAGTCTTTGATCTCCCAAAATAAAACAGCTGTTAAATTGCTGTGCTTTGTGAACGGAAAAGCACAGCCCATCCTGACAAAATCAGCGTTTTAAAACTGGGCAACCCTTTAAGAGGCCTGATAGGGTTACCAACCAGGGTTCTTGGCCTCTTTAATCGCTAGAAATCGATCAGAGGCCAGACAAGAAATTCACGCAGGCAAGGCTTTATTGGGGCCCCTTACTGAGAACAAACAACAGGTTCCCTTGCAGGCTTGCTCCCCGAAGGGGGGCCTGATGAGCTGGTTTCTTCCATGGGGTGAGGGTAGGGGTGTGTCCAGGGGTCCAGCCGGAGGGGGGCTTTGGTGGATTGCCCACCCCTTTGGCGGTGTTGTGTGCAGGGGGCATGCCCAGTACTCTGCTTTTGCTCCGGACCCCCTGCCTTTGCTCCTGGCTCCTCAGAAGCGGCAGTTGGGCTTTTTGATCTTTTTGTATCTTTTTGTCCATAATTTGCCCCAACTGCACATACATGCAGTTATTTTTAGTGCCTTATAGTTTATTTGTATTTTGTTGCTGGAGGGGACATTTGTCTAGGTGCAGGCACTGCAGCAAAGGGTCCCAGGTCCCAGGTCCCAGCCTGTCTGAGTAGTGCATATAATTTTCTTTGTAGGCTCCCCCCCCCCCCGCCCCCCCCCACCCCCGCAATGTGGCAAACAATTAAAATAAAAATGTCCCATACACATCACAGAGAAGAAAGTGAAATTGCCCTTTTTTAATGCAGCAATTAAGAAGAATAAAAAGGTTCAGGTAGGCAGGCAGGCAGGCAGGCAGGTGGCAGATGTGTTTTAACTCATTCATTTCCTTTAGTGAGAGTGTTTCTTTGTGAATCCAAGATCATGGATAGGAAGGAGGGGGCTATGTCAGAGCAAACATTGACCTGTAAAGCTATTGGAAGAAACAAGATTTGGCCGATGAGTAGATAAAAATGTTAATTCTTTCTTTTAAATTGAAGTATAGTTGATGTACAATATTACTTAAGTTATGGGTATACAAATAGTGATTCACAGTTTTTAAAGGTTACACTCAGTTTATAGTTATTTTAAAATATTGGCTCTATTCCCCATGTTGTACAATATAGCCTTGTAGCTTATTTTACACCTAATAGCCTTATTTTACACCTAATAGTTTGTACCTCTTAATCCCCTACCCCTCTATTGCCCCTCCTCCCTTCCCTCTCCCCACTGGTAACCACAGGTTTGTTCTGTATATCTGTGAGTCTGCTTCTTTTTTCTTATATTCACTAGTTTGTTTTATTTGTTTAGATTCCACATATAAGTGATATCATATGGTATTTGTCTTTCTGTTTCTGACTTGCTTCACTTAGTATGGTAATGTCTTAATCCCATCCATGTAGCTGCAAATGGCCTTATTTCATTCTTTTTTATGGCTGAGTAGTATTCCATTGTATATATGTACCACATCTTTTTTATCCATTCATCTGCTGATGGACACTTAGGTTGCTTCCATATCTTGGCAATTGTAAATAATGCTATGAACTTTGGGGTGCATGTATCTTTTCGAATTTGTGTTTTCGGTTCTTTCAGATATATACCCAGGAGTGGAATTGCTAGATCGTTGGGTAGTTCTACTTTTAATTTTTTAAGGAACCTCTGTACCGTTTTCCACAGCAGCTGCACCAGTTTACCTTCCCATCAGCAGTGTATGAGGCTTCCTTTTTCTCCACATCCTCGCCAGCATTTGTTATTTGTGTTCTTTTTGGTGATGGCCATTCTGACAGGTGTGAGGAAAAATGTTAATTCTTTGATGAAGGGAATTGCTCTTTTAAAAAAGTATACATCAGGGCTTCCCTGGTGGCACAGTGGTTGAGAATCCGCCTGCCAACACAGGGGACACGGGTTCAAGCCCTGTTCCAGGAGGATCCCACATGCCGCGGCACAACTAAGCCCGTGCGCCACAACTACTGAGCCTGCACTCTAGAGCCCACGAGCCGCAACTACTGAAGCCCGTGCGCCTAGAGCCCGTGCTCCGCAACAAAGAGGAGCCCCCGCGCGCCGCAACTAGAGGTAGCCCGGGCGCAGCCACGAAGACCCAATGCAGCCAAAAAAAAAGAAAACTATATGTTAGAAATTTAAACTGCGGGTGTCATGAAAAAGCCAGTGGTGATGTTAGTAAGTTCTCAGCTTGTGAGCAAATTGAATATTTTCATTCTTGTGATAATTGGCTTAGTTAGAATGGTGTCAATTCATCTTAGATTTTTGTTGTTGTTTCACTTAGTTCCTAAGAAGCCCGTCAAGTTTTCATTGTAACCATGTATATAGAATGCGGTAGAAAGCAAATCGTCTTCACTGTCAACTTTCAAGATGTTTTTAATCTAAGAGTAAGAACAGATCCATGTGCTTAAGATGCTTTTTCAGAGCATTTTCACATTATATTCTTGGCGAACATGAAAGTCTTTTATGATGAAAATTGAAATCATCTTGAGGGGAAATGATGTAGTTAAGAAAGAACTTGTCTTCCCCAAAAATTGAAGTAAAAGTATGGCTGTCATGTCATGTAATATTTTATGTGGTTACATTCGTAGATGGACAGATACGTAGATACAGTGATACTCACGCATGTGCCCGGAACGAGAGCAGTAATTTTGTCTTTAAATCTGATTATTCCTATACGTGAAAGGTCAGAATGTGGTACAGAATGAAGCCAGATTTTCTGTGTTCACCCTACATTCACATTCACAAGCAGGCCTTTGAGTCCTCAATGAAGTCCTTAGGGCCCTGATTGCTATTGTGTGTGTCCTGGAGATCAAGGAGCTGGTCAGAAGAGCAAATGTCAGAAGCTAAGTCAGGAAATGTTCTGGGAAGGGGCTAGGTGTGTGGTGAAGAGTTGTTTGGGGACCACTGGGAGTTTTTCCTGGGCAGTGGGTGAACTGGTTTCTCCCCGACTTTGGAAAGAAACCACTCAGTTGGTGTCACATGAGCGAAGGACCCTAAAATCATCTCCAGTAAATAGGAACAAACAGGTATCTCTTCAGCTCACGATAGCTCAGTCCCATAATGGGAATATGCAGGGCTTATTCTCTAGGCAACTAGAGTAAGCCTGTGCGCAGCAACGAAGACCCAGTGCAGCCAAGAATAAAAATAAAATAAATAAATTTATTTAAAAAAAAAAAAGGGAATATGCATGTTTTAGAGGCCACAGCGTTGCTCTGGTATTTGCTTTCTTACAGCACCCGAGCCAGTTGCATTCCAGGTGTGTTTTCCTACTGGTTTCCCTGACGGGAGCTTAATGCAGAGGATTCAACCAGAAAAGTTCCGGGTGTGTTCAGTGCCTTTTTAAGGAAGGCACTCTCTTCGTTTCCAAACACCTCTTTTAAAAAAAATTTTATTGTTGTACAGTTGACTTACCACGTTGTGTTAGTTTCAGGTGTGCAGCAAAGTGAATCAGTTATACATATACATATATTCACTCTTTTTTAAGAGTCTTTTCCCATACAGGTCATTACAGAGCATTGAGTAGAGTTCCCTATACTACACTAATTCCAAACACTTTAATTGCTTTTTCTGTCAGGATAGAGAAGAATGTGAGACTTTAATCTTGAACCTTTAGACCTTGAAGCCCATTGCACCAAGAAATTTTGTCCTAAATCTTCTAGGGATAAAAAATTTCCATGGGATTCTTCCAAGATCTATGACCCTTAACATGTTGAGAATTATCAGCATTAAGTGGAGATTATTAGGAATCATTAATTCCTGTACATGAAGAATCTTCAAACCTAGGTTCTCTTCTGTCTCTTGGCCCCTGTCCTGCCACACCTCTGCACTGATCCGTCAGCCAACCCCAGGAGCTTTTCCTCTGGGAACAGGTTAGGCCATCCCCTGAGTCAGAGGAGTTACCTTTATTGTTCCCACACCCTCAGTCAGTTCATTTGTCACTGTTTCTAATGATATATTCCGTGTTTGAATGTTTTACCCATTAGAGCGAATTGCTGTTGTAAGGTTGGTGGGGGCAGGGAGACTGAGCCTGTGAAAGGTCACCATTATATGTGACATGCTGGTTTGGTGGATGGAATGTCATCGCATAGTTAACAGAATGAATGTTATTGTTATCCGGCACCCTCAGGAAGGGGAGAGATCATTCTACTAACTTTTGTTTATTCCTTCCTTCCCTCTTTCATTCATTCGTAATTCGATAGATATTTCTCGAGTAATTGCCAAGTGTCAGGTGTTGTCATGGTGTTAGGGACTGAGGTTGCAAAAATAAGACCCAGATTCAACTATCAAGGACTTTAAAGTGTGCTGGGGACAACCACCATGTAAATGAGCGAGGGTCACTTTTTAAAAATGTCTTAAAATGGAAAAGTTCAACTACGTACCAAAGTAGAGAGAATATTTTAAAGAACAGCCATATGCCAGCACTACAGTTATCAATCATGGCTAATCTTGTTTCATCTGTACTCCTCTCCCCTCCCCCCATGACTTTGAAGCAAATCGCAGACTTCACGGGGAATGTGTGAGTTATGCTTATGCAGTGGGAAGGTCAGGTGCAGTTGCGAAGGATGGGCTGCTCTCTGCAGGGTCAGTGGCATGAAAGAAGGGTGTTCCAGGCAGAAGAAATAGTATGGGGGGGAGCGGGGATGATGTAGTGCTGCTTGTAGTTTGATCTGGCCAAAACTGGTACATGGATGGGGGAGGTGGAGCCACAGGTGGGGGTCTAGAAAGGCAGACAGAGTACAAGTGAAAAGGCTTTTGTATTGTCAGCAGCAGACTGACTTTGTCACATCTTCACTAGGAGGCGTTTATAGTTTTCAAGATTTATATTTTGAAAGTTACAGAGGGCATGGGGTATAGAGTGGGTCGTAAATGAGATGGGATTGGAGAGGGGGTGAATAGCTGGGAACCTTGGTTGATGTCTTGAAACACTGCTAGGATTAGGATGGAGAAATATTTTGAGACATTGAGAGATATTGGAGAAGAAATATTATATTAGCACTTATTTATGACACATTATAAGACCTAGTTATCTCTTAACTTTGGGGATAAATGAATGACCCTGTGAATGTTGGCACGGATCAAATGGGTTGATGCTAATCTCTGGACTACTGGAATCCAGAATGAAAGTTTGGTGGGGATGGAGAGTTTGGAATATGAATATGTAGGAAGAATAGGCGTAGGCATTTGTCTACAGCTAAGGAGATGAAGAAAGAGTTTTAAGAGTTATCAAAATATAAGTTAAGGGCTACAACGTTTTTCGGTAATGGGCCACGTGTTCAGTATCCTCAGGTTTGTAAGTCATGTGAATTTTTATTGATAACACTCTTTAGGTATTATCTGCCAGTTCTTCTTTTTCTTTTATTTTTTAATATTTATTTATTTAGGCTGCTCCAGGTCTTAGTTGTGGCACATGGGATCTTTAGTTGCGGCATGTGGGCTTCTTAGTTGCAGCTCGCATGCGGGATCTAGTTCCCCGACCAGGGATCGAACCCGGGCTGCCTTCATTGGGAGCATGGAGTCTTACCCACTGGACCACCAAGGACGTCCCTACCTGCCGGTTCTTAAAAATGTGGAATTTTGGCAGCATCACCAAGAAAGAATTTAATCAACACTAGCACTTATAACACTGAATGGTGGGTGATAAGCATGATGCCTTCAGTTTGATCAGGTCACCAGGACGTCCAAATTTCACTTAACAGTCACACTGGGCTTCCCTGGTGGCGCAGTGGTTGAGAGTCCGCCTGCCAGTGCAGGGGACACGGGTTTGAGCCCTGGTCCGGGAAGATCCCACATGCTGTGGAGCAACTAAGCCCGTGCGCCACAACTACTGAGCCTGTGCTCTAGAGCCCACGAGCCACAGCTACTGAGCCCGCGTGCCTAGAGCCCATGCTCTGCAACAAGAGAAGCCACCACGATGAGAAGCCCGCACACCGCAACGAAGAGTAGCCCCCGCTCGCCGCAACTAGAGAAAGCCCACACGCAGCAACGAAGACCCAATGCAACCAAAAATTTAAAAATTAAAACAAAAACAAAAACAACACAGTCGCACTGCCCTCAGGAGCAGTCCTCGGAAGTGAACTGGATTCACGTGCACGTCTGACTCCATGTACACCACACCTCCTGACTCTCTGCTAAAGCCAGGGTAGAATATAATTTTCATAAAATGTAGCAAACTCAAACGTTATGCAAAATTTAATTAACATCCTAACCAGAAATTTCAGGATTGTTCTAAGATCAATCTATTCTTTTCCAGGTTTCTAAGAATATCATAGATCACGTGTTCCCCCCAGTCAGATTTTGATTGGTGCAGTGCCTGCGAATGCCCATATCCTCATGAGTATGGGCCAGAGGCAGCCAGAGAAAGTGCAAAGTGTGATTCATACTCATCAAAATCTGTGAATCTGGTCTGAAATTCTGACTTCGTTCCCACCCAACTAGCTCACTCTGCTGTTCTTCCCAAATCTGTGATTCGATTAAGCTCAGGCAGTTTGGAAAGGAGAAATGAGTTGAGTCTAAAATTGTCCTCTGCTAAATCCTCATGTCCATTTTAAGTCTGAATAAATCTGCACTTGAGGTTTTTAGAACCAACTGTCAACATTCTAGTCTTTTCCCTGCGCTTTTCAAGTTCTGAAGGTTCCTGTGAAATGTTCTTTTTAAGCCACCGATAGCCCAGCGAATGGGATCTTTCAAAGCCTTTAATTCCAAAAAGACCTTATACTAAGCACACGGTTTAGTAAATCCCTTCAACAAATTTCCATGACTTAATTATATGACTGCCTTAAAATACAGCCATACTTGGCTTTTCTGTCCAGTAATAATAAGCATTCACGTTTCTTGATTTTATATTGTATACTTAGCACCCAGCACAGCACCTGGAATGCCATAGGTGTTCAGTAAGTATTATTTGAATTAATGAAGTATCCCATTAGGTGTTGATGATTGAAGAACATAATTTTATAGCTCTGATCACTTTGTTCATCACACCTGACAATCATCATGACGTGAAAGATGCCAGCACACACTCTCCCCACGAGGAGGCCTTTTCATTCCATTTTGTTGTAGCTACTCCTCTCCATGGCCTGTAAACTGAGTTTGTTCATATTTAAACCAAGCTGTTCAAATCCCTTCCCAGCACATACCCAGCAGATAATTAGGGATAACTAGTTCATGCATAAGATTTTGGTAATAACATTTTTGCTAAAGATCTCAGGCTTTTCGTATCCTGGGGTCAAGCAGGCTGCCCTGAGCCTGAGGGTGGAAGAGGAGAAGGAAAAAATGCTTCTGTTGTGGCTTTAAATCAGGTCAACCACAGATGAGCTTTCCCCCAGGAGAGCAGGGACCACAAGAAGAGAACACAGGGAGAGCCTTTGGGGAGCATCTGCATTTAGGGGTAAGCCAAGGAGGAGGGAGAGAGTCCCGAGGAGATCCATGTGCACGGAGCTCTAGAACGGACTCGAAAGTGGGAGGACCCCTAGGGTGCAGCCCGAGAGACAGACTCCACCAATGACTTTCAGACTTTTGGCCACAGATTCACTGGAAGATGTATTTTACATTGTGATTCGGTACAGTTATACACACACACAACTGAAAAAAATGTTGCAGGAAACAGTCCCGTTTCTTCCTGGGATGTATGCCGGCATTTCCCGCTCTGTGCTGTACTCCCCTGTGGTATGCAATGTTGTCTAAACAAATGCTGGTCTCAGATGTCACAGAATATCTTAGGGCTGTGTGGTGACTTAGGACTGTGTCAACCCAGAAGTCAGAAGTGAATCGGCAGTAGCCATACTTTTCAGACTCTGAAGGTTAGTGGAGGGCACTGGGCGCTGTGGTGGCTCCCCTGTGGTGTCACTGATCTACCTTGCTAGCGTGAAGTGGTGCCCGGACCCCCAGCGAGTCCAGGTCCTGCCAGGTCTCCGTCATCTTCTGGGGGTCCTGAGCCATCTGAAGAACTCCAGCTTCTCTTGTAGGTCACCGATGGCATCAAGGTTGGAGTTGATGAGAAGCAGATGTGGATTTGCCTGGGCTCTGTAATTTGCGGCCAGCGGGCTCTCTCATTGAGGTGCGTGAGTTCAGTAGTTGTGGCTCACGGGCTTAGTTGCCCCGTGGCATGTGGGAAGGGATCCCAGTTCCCTGATCAGGGATTGAACCCACGTCCCCTGCATTGGAAGGCGGATTCTTTACCACTGGACCACCAGGGAAGTCCCGCCTTTATTATTTTTTTTAATTTTTAATTTTATTTATTTATTTATTTATTTATTTTTTATTTATTTATTTTTTGACCACACCTTGCAGCATGTGGAACTTCCCCAACCAGGGATGGAACCTTCGCCCCCTGCAGTGGAAGTGCGGAGTCTTAACCACTGGACCGCCAGGGAAGTCCCGCCTTTATTATTTTTTTAATTTTTAATTTTATTTATTTATTTTTTGACCACACCTTGCAGCATGTGGAACTTCCCCAACCAGGGATGGAACCTGCGCCCCCTGCAGGGGAAGTGCGGAGTCTTAACCACTGGACCGCCAGGGGAGTCCCTGAAGACCACTGCCTTTGGAAGCAACTGCTGAGAGAGTGCTGGGAAGGAGGGGTCGCCAGTACTGGCAGCTTGTGAGGCTGTTCTTCATGCTTCAGGAAGGGATTTATGTTAACTGGAGACCACTGATGCATGATAGTGGGGGCCACGGGCACCAAGATCATATTTGCCAAAGCAAGAGTTAGACATGGGCTCCGGCAGGTTCTCGGTGTTTTGGAGGGAGGAGAGTGGAAGATGTGAAATCAGCCCTCCTCCAGCCGCCTGCCATGTGGGTGTGCCCCCAGAGCCCTCTCTCACCACCAGTATGACTTAATTTGTCCCTCTGGTGTATGTTTTTGGTTGTTACGTGTAAAAAACTTTCCTGAGACAAACTGTATTTCAGCTCAAACCATCTGCAGAAATGCTGAGAGAGATACCTCAGAGAAAATATATTTGAGATCAGTTATTACATATTCAATGAATTTCTCCAGAATGATATGACAGGATGGGATGACAGAGCTGGTGCAAACATTGACATCTCACGGGTTCGGTGAGGCTGAACGAGGAAACCGGAATTAAAGTCTTGTTTATGGTAGTAGCAACTTCACCTGAAAGGTTGCTGGAAGTGTTTATCACCTCAAAATCTTTACACAAGCTAATTAAGAGTGAGAACGCATTGTGAAGTCATTCAAGAAATCAGTTAGGCTTTATTTTATTGTAGTGATTTCTTTTAGTGGATTTATCTGGTAGGGGGCTGATGCAAGTATTTATATATATGAATATATCTTCATCCCCCTCCCAAACAATAGTGAGCAGTGGATATAAAACATATAATTTATATTTCATAAAATATATCATGTACGTATTTACTATTATAGACAGAAAAGGTAGAGATGTGTGAAATAAATGAGGCAGGAGTCTTGTTCCCTTTCTTCCCCTCAACTTTGGGGATTCAGAGCAACACATTGAGTTTTCCCTTAGGGCTCTGTCTTTACAGATAGATAAAATCGCAGGTCCAAGAGTTCATTTCCATTCATTTGCATGTAATCTGCATACAGCAGTACAGATTACATTGTGTCTCCTGGTGTTTTCAGAGAAGTTTTTTTCTTTTTTTCCCCTTAAACTTTGTCAAGATATTCTAAAGCATAAATGACATCTGGGGAAAGAAGAGAGCAAAAACAAAAAAAGTAATGATACAAATGCCTCTGTTTTCATAGTACTTTTAGTTTTCACATTTTCCAGAGACAGAAGTACATTGGGGTAAAAATTCAGAAATGCTATTAAATCAGTTGTTGAGAGAACAATGCTCTGTTTCTTTTCTCCTTAATTGTAACAGCAGTTCACCCGATCTGAACTGTTTGGTACAATGCCCCTTATCTCTATATTTTTATGTTGGTTGTATAAAAAAGATGGGTGTTTGGTATAAATGTGTGCTGTGGCTTCATAGGAAAATTATACAAGTTAGTCTTCCATTGAGCTGACACTGGTAGTGGGACCCAGATTTAAATTAAGTTCATATTAAGTGAAATGGATGGTCATATGGAAAAATGCTGTGACCTGGTTTTGTAATAAGAAACGGGAAGAGAGCTTGAATTTGCATGTATCTTTTTTTTTGGTAGACAGTGATGGGAAAATTCTTGTAAAAAAGTTTATGCGTCACAGAATTTCACAATTTACTTTAAAAAGGCTATTCTGAGGAAATAAGATTATTCTGAGTTCCTAAACACAGAGCTAATATTGCTTCAGCCTAATGCATGCGAACCAAAGGGGGAAAATAAGAAACGAAACAGATTAGACAAGTAATACACTCTACAGCAGAAACTTTTAACACCTTAAAAGAAAAAAAAGTTTAAAAAGGAATCTGTTTAAGTAGTTTAATGTATTTATTATAATAAATATCAAAATTTATAAAGTCATACTACATATTTCGAAGTTTATTTTGTAACATCAATGCCTCTTGGCATTAGCATTGTGGGGTGTTCAGTCAGACATGAACATCACATCCCCAAAAAAAGATGTACGAGGTGTGGTGCTATTAAAACATCAACTGCATTATTTAAATTCCCTAGAGACTAATGTTGCAAATATTTTAATAGAATATTAAGTATTAAATATTTTTACTGAAGAGGTTTGTACTATATCAAGTAAGAACAAGTTGGACAGAAAGGATGCAGGGGTCTCCAGACAGTCCTGAAAAAGCATGGATTTGGAGTGGTTGAAGAGAAAATCATGTGGCTCCTTGGTTCCATGTGATGGGGATGGAAAAAAATTCCTTTCTGTGCATAGCAGACAAGACGTACTTAAAAAACACACACACACACGCTTTAAAAAATTATTTTGTCTTTCTTGGCATTTAAATGATCAAGACTGATGAAAGTGGTAATTATGGGGACTCACTGAACATCTGGAAAGTGATTTGAAAACACACAGAGGCAGCTGTGCCACCCTGTTCTAAATTATTATTTGCGGAGCATCAAGTGAGGAGTGGTTATTGCAGGGTGTGAAATGTTTGCTGTCTTTGGCCTGAGTTGAGTTGAACAGCTGCTTTCTTCCTCACGAGCAACAGATATTTCCCAGGCCCTCAAATATTTGGGGAGTTCCGAGTGATTGGGAGTGAGGGGTAGGGAATGAAACTGTTTCACTATTAGGAAAAAAAGTTTGACCAGAAGCCTAGAAACTTTAGAAGTGACGTGAACAGTTGGCTTTGAAGGTGTCCTAGGATGTATGAGAGAGGAGAGAGAAAGGAAAGAAAGCAATTTGAACAAAGCTATATAAATTATCATTTTTATAATTTTTTCAGGTGGCCTTGACTAGTCCAAGAAAGTAGTAGTTGGTGGCCGAGGCAGCGGTGGTCTGGAGCCCTTGCCTCGCTGGGCACTTTGCTGTCATAGTCCTGGTCGTTGGCTGGAACAGATGCTCCCATGGGAGCAGCCCTTCCGCCCTCGCTCTTTCCTAAAGTTTCTTCCAGTACTTTCTCTTGGTGTTGGGGGTGGCATGGGGGCTGGGGGAGCGGCCACTGTAGGGGCTGCCCATCTTCTCTCGCTCCTTTGGTCTTCCCCGTCGGCAGGCCTCAGCCCCTTTCTCCACCGGGCTGGTAAGTTTGGGGTTTATTTGTAGAATGTGTGATGTGTGTGGCACGGATCATTCTTAGGGGAGAGAGACCCGGTCTGATCTCTGTTTTGCAAGGTCACTTTGGTGACTGGATCCAAGGCAGATGAGGCCAAGTGGGGAAGGAGACAAGAAGACCGGTCAGGAGGTTGTAGATTTTCATGTTGTGGCCCATGGGGCATGTGCTGTTGAGTTGAGACGAGTCAGGGCAGACCTCAGGATCGTAATCCGACTTACGATGCAATTTGTCGGGAGCCTCACCTCTACTAAAGGCAGTAAAGCAAAGACTGGTAGGCTGATCCCCTCTGTGCGTTTCCTCGGAGGCTGGCAGCAGACTTCCATTTGACTCCTTCTTATTTTCCCTACCGGAAACGTGACAAACCTTTTTGGGGGGAGGGTAAGCTCCTGCCACCTCCACTGTGTCCATCCAGCCTGTTGTCTCAGAGGGGAGGGACTGACTTTTGCCCAGACACGTTCAAACATCTTACTGTTCTTGTAAAGAGCTTCCCATCCCTAGCTCTGTACTGGGGACTTTGAGGCAATTACCTCAAGCATAGAACATTTTATTGGTAACAAAGGAAGAATCTTTTCTAAAAAAAATAATTTCTTTCAATTCTGTTTCCCCACTTGGTCAGTTTTGTGAAATTGGTGAATGCAGAAGTGGGATAGAGATGGTCACTTGCTCTGACCCACGTATCCTGACCAGGGCCTTGAGATCTTCAGCAGAAAGCCTTTTTTAAAATTAATTAATTAATTAATTAGGCTGCATTGGGTCTTCACTGCTGCGTGCGGGCTTTCTCTACTTGTGGTGAGCGGGGGCTACTCTTCATTGCAGTGCAGGGGCTTCTCATTGCGGTGACTTCTCTTATGGTGGAGCACGGGCTCTAGGCGTGCGGGCTTCAGTAGTTGCAGCCCGTGGGCTTAGTTGCTCTGCGGCAGGTGGGATCTTCCCGGACCAGGGCTCGAACCCGTGTCGCCTGCATTGGCAGGCAGATTCTTAACCACTGTGCCACTCTGCCAGGGAAGTCCCAGCAGAAAGGCTTTTGAAGAACTCTTTTTTTGTTGTTGTATATACTGTAATTTTATTTCAGTAGCACAAAGGAAGTTAGCGTGAAGGAAATTTAAATGAAACAGTACGGTATAAATAGCAGAGAAGCAAAAACTCTAAAAAGGAAGTACATCTAAAGCACGAGAATTCAACATTCATTGGTGTTTCATCTTCAGTTTTGATTGACACTTGATGTTTGCAGACTTTGAGATCGTGATGACTATTCTGAAGAGATTTCAGCACCAGCACTGAAGATCTCTTAATTCCCAAAGCCTGTCTGCGTCTAAGTGTGCTTTGCAGTCTTAGACATGTGCACCAAGGGTGGTGTGCTGGCATTAACTATGAGACAGGGCTGACCAGTGGTCTGTCACAGGGAAAATGTGTGTGTACTTTTTCGGTTGTCTAAGAGTTGTGTTTTCCTTGGTTATCTTGGTAAAATCATTTTCCTTGGTTGTCTTGGTAGGGTCTTTTATTCATACCAAAGAAAGACCTTGTTGGGAGGTGAAAAGGGGCAGGGGAGATGCTTCTCTGAAGGAATGAATGAATGAATGAATAGACAAAATGGCATAACCTACAAATGTATACAGCATTGCTGTCATCCTCTGTGTATGTGTTCAAACATGAATTTAGGAATCCGTTCCCCTAAAGGAAGACTACAATCTGAAACATTATTTGTAGTGACTATTGTTAGCTAAGTAAATTGAGCACTTACTATGTGCCAGGAGGACTGTGAAGGACCAAGCTCTGAGTGTGTCACGTTACTTCATCACTCCTCACGGGGAGGTATCCCAGCGTTGCCAGAGATTAGGAAACATGCTTAAGGCTGCCGAACCAGCAGTGGCCGCAGAGCTGGATGTGAACTCGGGGGTGTGGGCTCCAGAGCAGCTTCCGGGCCCGTCCCTCAGTGGAGAGACATATATGTTTCCTTATTTATTTAGCTGAATTTGTTCTCTTGCTTCTGTACTTGAATGATGTAGGGAATAAGAGTTCCCACTTTTCTGAGGGTCTCATGGGAGGCATGGTTGAGGTGTGTCCCAGATGCAGCATCCCCTGTTGGCTTCTGAATTCTCAGCTTCCCATCAGAATTCCCAGGAGTGGTGTCCTGGCATCTGGGTTTCTCAAACGCTTCCGCAGAGGTTCTGATGCAGCCACCGACTGGGCTTTAGGGTGCCTCGCACCGACACAGTGGCTTTCCCAGGGGTTTCTTGGCCCTGCAAGGCAGGCAGGGATGTGGGTTAAAACCGTGGCTTTGGCATCAGACAGTCCTGAGTTGGAGGCCTGGCTTCTTTGCTTGGTAGCTGTGCAATTCTTGGGCTGTCACTCAGCTTTTTTGAGTGTGTAGATGTTTGTCCATCTATACACACTGAGGAAAATAGGTCCTGTGTCCCAGGGCTGTCCTCAGCATTAGGTGATGTCGCATGTAAAATTTAGCCTGGCACACGTCCACCACTGAAAAAATGCCAGCTGTTATTAGTATAAGTGCTGCACAGAGGAAGACTAGATGGTGTGGGGCGTTTGCAGGTGGACTGATCGCCTTTGTTCTCTTCCCGTTTCGTCCCCCTGCCCTCCTCACCCTCAGGACGGCTCCCTGGGAAACATCGATGACCTGGCGCAACAGTATGCAGATTATTACAATACGTGTTTCTCCGACGTGTGTGAGAGGATGGAGGAGCTGCGGAAACGGCGGGTTTCCCAGGACCTGGATGTGGTGAGTGGGGCACTGGGAATGTGTTCCTGCCCAGCCGGGCTGCTTCTGGTCCAGCATCCCCTCCTTCAGCCCTCTCGCGGTTGTGCGTGCGTTATTACTCTGCAGGCTGCTGCACTAGTTTGAGATAAAAAATTCAGATCCCGAAAGGATTAACCCAGGTCTGTGGCTGTCAGACTGAATGAGTATTAGTTGGGGCAATAATGATCAAATTTTTGTATTCATTAAAAGATTGCATTTGAATTTTAATTTTTTTTAGCTTAAGGGGAAAGGATGTTTTTACTGTTGGCCGGTATGCACTACATTTTTAATGACTCTCAGCCAGAAGGAGGAGGTCTAGGCTAGTTCTTTCCTTGTCTCCTTCCTTCTTTGTTTTCTTCTTTTTGTTTTAAACAAAATAAAATTTAAAGAAACAAGAAACCACCCTAATTTCTCACCTAGCAATAACCATATTGGTGTTTTAGCAAGTCTCCGTTCCGTGTTTTTCTGGGCATTTTTACATCAGCAATGTAATTCTTGCTTTTTTACTTAACATTTTATTATAGTTCTTCCATGTTGCTAAGACCTCTTTGAAATCACCATTTTTCATGATTTTACCAAGATAACCAAGGAAGACACAACTCTTCTCTCAGGTGCATTGAAATTCATTTGGCTGTTTTATAAAGACTTTTATGTGTATGATTAGTGGAGCATTTGAAGTTCCATGTGATAAACAGTAAATACAGAGTTTAGGTCTATATAATCTATATGTGTGCTGGTATTTCCATGTTGTACATTTACTAGAAAGTATCTTACCAAAACTTCTGCATTTATTAATTTAAATTTGCTATATAGGTCTTGGGTTCATTTTGGTTCAGTGCTTCTCAAGTTGTTCTGTTTCATTGTGGTGACCTTAAGACCATTTTAGGAATGAGAGGCAGAAGAAAAGGTTCAACACTCCGTGTTTCCTTATCTGGACCAGCTCCTTTTTTTCTTTTTTTTTTTTGCGGTACGCGGGCCTCTCACTGTTGTGGCCTCTCCCGTTGCGGACCACAGGCTCCAGACGCACAGGCTCAGCAGCCATGGCTCACGGGCCCAGCCGCTCCGCGGCATGTGGGATCTTCCTGGACCGGGGCACGAACCCGTGTCCCCTGCATCGGCATGTGGACTCTCAACCACAGCACCACCAGGGAAGCCCTGGACCAGCTCCTTTTTAAGCATCTTTTATGTATTAGGGGACTACGTGGATCTTTTCTGAGTAACAGTACCTCTGCCTTTAAAAAAATGTTTGAAAACTACTGATTCAATTGAATCCTTATTTATTTTGTGATTTTCCATAAATCTACTTCGAGTAGAGATGAAAAAATTAGTAACTCGGAACAGATAATTCTTTTATTAATAATTCCTTTTGGGGCTTCCCTGGTGGCGCAGTGGTTGAGAATCCACCTGCTAATGCAGGGGACACAGGTTCGAGCCCTGGTCCAGGAAGATCCCACATGCCGTGGAGCAACTAAGCCCGTGCGCCACAACTACTGAGCCTGCGCGTCTGGAGCCTGTGCTCTGCAACAAGAGAGAGGCCGCGATAGTGAGAGGCCCACGCACCGCAATGAAGAGTGGCCCCCGCTTGCCACAACTAGAGAAAGCCTTCGCACAGAAACGAAGACCCAACACAGCAAAAATATATATAAAATAAATAAATTAATTTAAAAAAAAACCAGTATGAAGATCCTTCAAAAAAAATTTTTTAAAAATTCCTTTTATGTTTGAAAAAACCTATTGGATAAGGGACCCACCAAATAGTTTAGGCACCGCTGCTATATATTCCATAAGTAGACATCATTCACTTCCACTCTAAGTAAGATGCTGGTGCTCTTATGCAGTTTCATTTCTTTCCTTAATTCAGTCCACGTGAAGATTTCTTATGTCATAACTGTCAAATAACTATTGATCCTTTTTCCTTTTTGTTCACTGATTTAGTGTTCAACATGGGTAGGAGTTAGTATAATGGAATCGATTAAGGCTGAGAAGCATCCGTTGGGGGCAGAAAGCTATCACCCCAGGAGCCTGACACCCTGGCCCAGGCAGGCACATGGGCGTCATTGTTGCCAAGGGCTTCTTTCCTGTAACTTTGTCCCCTGGCATGTGTGAAGGGGGGTGGGGAGGGGCATTATTCCTTTCTTTTAAGAAAGTATTCTCATGTGGCAAAAGACTGTTAAAATTAATTAGGCTCTCCTGTGGGGGCACAGTTAGTGCCTTTTTTTTTTTGGCAAGGTTGCAGCCAAACAACAACTTCATTATTGCACTGAGTTGTTGAATGTTGCAATTTTGACCTTGAATAATAGGATACTCTGTGGCTTCCTTGGACATTTCACCATGCAAGGAAATGATGGCTGTGAATTGACAGATGATCCTTGATACGATGCTCAACTGCTCTTCCCCACATTCTAGCTGGTTAAGAGTTGGGGTTACCATAGTCATTCCACAGTGTTTGGGAACGTTGGAAAGCAGCTTCTTGGTAGGAAAGGAAGCCTGCCTGGAAGTGGAATAAATAACTTCTTCCCATTTAGACAGAGAGGCCTAATTTGGTGTGCTCTGTTCCAGAGCTTTGGCAAAAGACAGCGTGGGGAGAAAACACTGCATGAGCTAAATTACTTCTCATCAAAGGTGCAGGAATGTGGTGGTGGATACAATTGATGGGAGCTAGCTGGAAACTCTCTTCATCCTTTAAAGTGTAGTTAGTGAGACAAGTAAGATCAGCATATTCAGTTCCCTTTCTATGAGATTCCAGGCAAGTATTGAAGACCAAGTTAGATGGTCTTGGTCCTTCACACGGCTCAGGAGTCCAGAAGTTAGAGGTTGTTTAAGGTCATCATTGAGGCCATGCTTGCAACACTGGCGACTTAGGGAAAGTTCCCTCTCACGGTGGTTAGCTCATCACAGATTGAGTTCTGATGGGAACTTATTTTCTTGAAAAGCTGCAACTTTCAGTCCGTAATGCTACTTTTTTTTTTTTTCGTAACGCCACTTTTTATTGCATCAGAATTTACCTGTATTTCTAGATTGCGAATTCTGCCTTCAGACAAGTAGGCAAACTTCTTGCATGCTAGGCTTTTGGGGCAGCTTGGGGTCTGAGGACCTGCAGCTTAATACTTGTTTTCTGTGCTAGTGGGCAGCCCTGTCAAAAGCAGAAGTGAGGGACTTCCCTGGCGGTCCAGTGGCTAGGACTCTGTGCTTCCCCTGCAGGGGGCACGGGTTTGATCCCTGGCCAGGGAACTAAGATCCTGTATGTGGTGCAGCTCAGCCAAAAAGGAAAAAAAAAAAAAAATGCAGAAAGGAGAAAAAAAAAAAAAAGCAGAAATGAGATGACTTGGAGAGGAAATAATCCACCGAAAGCACTAAGAGGAAATAGTAACATGTTAGGAACATAAAACAATTTATAGGGAAAACAATAGCATTAGGTTTGTTGTATCTGCTGTAGAAAAAGTCATTAGAGACAGCTTTGAGGGCAGAGAGTTTGGGGTGATGGTTTAAATTGGTTTTATGGGTTTGTTTCATTTCACATCCTATGGGTGAATTTGGGAGATTGAGGAAATGTTCTATAGACAGAATAGATATTTGAATATTGATGTTTGGCTTTAAAAAGTCCGAAAATGCAGTGTCCTTAAGAGCTAATTACATGTCAACTGGAGAACAAACAAGCCAAAAAGTCACCCTGCCCACAGAGATGCTTGACTTAACCCTGAAAAATAAAAGGTTTTGATTTGGGACTGGATATCAAACTACTTCTCCAGGACCTAATCACCTGGCCCCTGACTGGAATAAAGCCCTTATTTGATGAAGTGTTTTGGGGGCCAGTTAGTTTAGATGAAGGTAACAGAGAGAGTACAGATGGGTGAAAATTCAACAGCATAAGCACGGATTATGATTGAGATTTATAACTGTCATGAGAGTTTCTATTTAGCACCAAGTGGGCCCTAAAGGAACCGTGTGTTTGGACCACAGCCCTTGCCTCTGCTGGGGATTAGGACATTAGTGGTTGGGAACAGCAGGGAAGTTGCCCGTATTTCCATACATTTGGGCACATCCCTGAGCACTGTGTGTTTTTTTGGCTGTGAGAAGCTGCGTTTGGAAATGACAGCAGCTTTCCAAGTCCATAATGGGCCCATGTCTAGTGATGCTAAGTCTGACATCTGTCAGAGTGACACCATGGCCAGGAGAGGGACACATGCAAGGCAGCCTCTTACTACCGGCCATGTCAGCTTCCTCGGCATCTTTGCGGCTGAGTCTGCTTGGATGTTGGCAGAAACAAGTTTGTACAGTGGTTGGTGTATCACAGTCTTGACAGAGAAGTCACCACTTACAGGATCTCTGTGCCACTTACAGGTGACTTACAGTTTGTGCCAAACTATTAACACACCTGTGTGGGCCTCAAGAGCCAGGAGCCCAGGCAGGACTCACCCAGGTCTTCGAGGACTGAGACTGTTACATATTATCACAGAGAAATGTGATATCAGAACCATTGCCGAGGGTGTAGGAATGATTCTGGGGCATAATTATTGTTCCTAGCAATTTTCGTAATTTAATCTTTTGAGGTATAATTCTGGACAAAGACAGGAGGCAGTAAGAGTGGTGTCTGGTGTGACTAGGGGTGATTCTTGGGGCTTCCTCAGACCCTACCACTCCCACCCCACGCCCAAGCTGGAGTCCTGGCCTCGGTGATTGTCGCAGTGGCAAAAGGGTGTGAGAAACATGATGGAAGGAGACTGGGGGAGTCAGGAAGACTTGGGTTCAAATTCTGGTTGTTGTACTTAACTGGCAAGTTGTATAACCTTTCTAAGCTTCAGTTCCCCCATCTATAAAATGGGGTAAAAATATAAAGTTGTTACAAGGATTAAATGAGAAAACTACTATAAGCATGCCTGGTCCCTCATTGTAAGTGACCTATAACCTTTCATTTCTCTTCCTTCCTTTCTATTCCTGGTTCAAAAACTCCTGTCATGATGCAGGAGTATCCGTTATTTGTACTTCATTAATTTTTACTCACCTGAGTGCAGAGGTTTCTTTTAGCTTTTATTTTGGGAAATATCAAACATATATAAACAGCATACTATAACAAACTTCCTGTGCCTCTTACCCAGCTTCAACAGTTACCAGCACCCTGCCATTCTCACTTCATCTTTACTCTTCACGCCTGCTTTTTAAAAAATTTATTTATTTTTATTTATTTATTTATTTATGGCTGCACTGGGTATTCGTTGCTGTGCGCGGGCTTCTCATTGTGGTGGCTTCTCTTGTTGCGGAACACGGGCTCTAGAGCGCAGTCTCAGTAGTTGTGGCTCTTGGGTTCTAGAGCGCAGGCTCAGTAGTTGTGGCACATGGGCTTAGTTGCTCCGCGGCACGTGGGATCTTCCTGGACCAGGGCTCGAACCCGTGTCCCCTGCACTGGCAGGCGGATTCTTAACCACTGCACCACCAGGGAAGCCCCTTCACGCCTGCTTAATTATTATTTTTTTAAAGTTCTTTGTGAGGTAAAATTTACATATTGAAATGCTTGCATCTTAGCTATCCAGTTTTGTCAAGTGGATATAGGCATGTTATCCACACCCCAGCATGATGCAGGACACCCCACAAAGTTCCCTCATATCCCTTCCCAGGAAATCCTAGTTTGAGGACAGGCATTTTTGTCAGTCTGTTTTGGTCCTTTCTGTATTCCAGCATGGAGAACAGTGCATGGCACATAATAGGTGCTCAGTAAGTATTTGTTGAATTCATTTGTGTATGTAATTATTTAAAACTATTAAATGAGCGTCAAGCATCTGAGATGTTGTCATTCCAGAAATACAGGTAAAGATGTGTTCCCCGTCCACAAAGATGTCAGAGTTTAGTGGGGGCTTTAGACAAGTAAGCAGACTTTTTTTTTTTTTTTTTTGGCCACACTGTGCAGCTTGTGAAATCTTAGTTCCCTGATCAGGGATCAAACCCCAGCCCACAGCAGTGAAAGTGCCAACTCCTAACCACTGGACTGGCAGGGAATTCCCTAATCAGACTATTAAAATGCCCTACAGGAGTACACAAAAGAGCCCCTGACCCAGTTTAGGAAAATCAAAGAAGGCTTCCTGGAGGAGGTGATATCCAAGCCCAACTGTAAGGAAACACAGAAGATTAATCTGGTTGGGGAGCGAGGTGTAGATAGTGCAGAGTAATTTAAAGCAGAGGTCACAGTTAGTGAAAAGGTCAAAAATGAGAGAAAATGTGGCTTTTATGGGCCACTGAGAGAAGTTTACTAGGGCTGGAACCTAAGGCATAAACAGGTGTGCAGAGAAAAGATACATGCTGTCCTTTCACAGGTCCTTGGATCATTAATGATATAAAAAGATAGAACGTTGCTCTGATTCATCATCATTCACAAGACAAAACAAGAATAATTGCCATTTTGCAATAGTTGACCGGCTGGGCCAAGGTGACCTTGTGGCTTTCCCCAGTCATGCAGACTAGTCCAGTCTCCGTGGGGAGTTTTGTTTTGTTTTATTGACTGCTCTTCTTTTGTTATTTGCTAGAGACTGCAAAGCCTGTGGAAAACAGGTTTCCTGTACCTTTGAGCTCCCTGAATATTCAAGAAAAGATATTCAAGAAAAGATAAGGGTTGCCTCCACCTCTGTGCTTAGGGAACACTGGCTGCCCCAGGAGGCTACCTGAATTCTTATTCTCACCCCCAGGATAAATATGTGAGCTGTGTTGCAAATTGTCCTGACTTTGAATATTCAACTGCTAAATGCTAAAGCCCAACTGTTGCACCAGGGCATTTGCTTTTGTTTTGTTTCGTTTTGTCTTAATGGACATTACTTGCTAGCTTTGGGCTACTGTTGATTTGCAGATTGCAGTCAGAAAAGATGGGCCTTAGACAGTTGAGTCTGAACCACATTCTGCTGTGGGATTTACACACTTGATGTCAAAATACACTGAGGCTTTATGTCTTAAGCCAGATGGTAATACAGTTCTCTGCTTGGGCTCCTCAGACAAAGTCCCATTTGTAGTCAAATGCCCAGTCCCAACTTAGCATTGTTTTGTTCGTTGCACCACGTTAACATGGACATAAATATGAATAGGTCTCTGGGCTGCCAGATTTGATCTTGGCATCCCATACCTCTCATAATTAAGAAGATTTTTATTATATTTAGGATCAATTTAGGTATGCTTCCATCCTCTTAAACTTAGAGACCTTTGTAGACGGCTCATACCATTATGGAGATGGACAGATGAGATGTGCTATGTGTGGTAGAATAGTTGAGCCGTCTTCATCAGACTTTTCAAATAGGAATCAACAACATCAGCTTCTTTTTCTGGTTTTGCTCCCGAGCATTCAGAAATGACTGATTTTTGTTTGTTTGCATTTATAAACACAATGTGCCCAGGGGATTAAACACCAAAATAGCATTCTGCTCAAAGTATAAATGCTTGCCAGAAAGGGAAAAGAGTCTGAACTTTGTAGTTGTTTTCATTTACATACAACAGAGAGCATTCCTAGATGTTAATCAAATTGACAATAATTGGGGAAAAAAGCCAAGAAATTAAAGAGGCCACTTTTTGATGGCAGAATCTGGGCTTGGAGGGGAAAGGAGTGTCACCGTTTTTGGAATCGGGACCTTTCAAAGTTAAGTGAGGCCCAGGCCAGGCGCATTTTGGAGCCCTGGAATATTAAAACCAGGTTACCAAAAGTATAGTGTGATCTCAATGTCTACATTTAACAATTAAACACTTTTAACGTGGAAGATTACAGTGTAATTTATTTATGCTAATCACAAGCTAATTATAGGCTACTTAAACATGCTAATTTGTGGCACACTAGAGGCAGTATGGTCTTGACTTGAGACAAAATGTAAAGGAGTGTGATGAATGTTTCCTTATTTTCAGGCCCTAAGAATGGGTTTCTGTAGCTGTATCTACAGTGTTTTTTGTTATTGTCAAAGGTCTAAGTCTGAGATCCTCGGCAGAGGCTGAGTGGCCCAGGCCAAGTGGTTGATCCACCTGTCCTCTAAGGCCCAGCTTGGTTGAAATGGCAAGAGTTGGGTCTGGAGTGGGATTACGCAGATGTGAGCAGGCCCCGGACAGGAGGTCACCTGGAGCAGAGTTATGAGCCTTCTCTGGTGTCAGAACACACACCTCACATTGGCCTTCTGACCTTATAGGTCCACATTTTATCAGACAAGATGGGGCGTGATCAGGGTGCTATGGCTGTAGACTAGGTCCATATTTTATTTTATTTTATTTATTTGTTTTTAGCCACTGCGGGATCTTAGTTCTCCAACCTGGGACTGAACCTGGGCCCCGGAAGTGAAAGTGCCAAGCCCTAACCACTGGACCGCCAGGGAACTCCCTAGACTAGGTCCATATTTTAGGGGGATCTCTCACCACAGCTCCTGTGAACCAACTGAAATGACTAAGGACAGAAAGAACTGGGCTCCGGAACACCAAGTATATTGACTGGACCTTTCTCTGGCCACCTGTTTTGAGAAGATTATTACACCGGTTTCAGCAGTAGTTCTTGATTTGGAGCTGCCTTTTTTTTTTCCATTTGGAAGTTTCGAGAATTTTATTTCAAATAGAAGAAAGCAAGATGGTAAAATGTTGAGCTACTTTGTTCTATGCAGTCGGTTCAGTTGGTCTTTCTGGCTTTTCAACCATTTTGTGTTTGGAAGGACACAGAGTAACTTGGTGACTGGAAAATACATCTTGGTAACTTCAGAGCATGTCTGTTGCCTTTCCTTTCAAGTCTCACTGTATTACTTGAAAAAGGACATCAGATTCTAGTTTTTTGCCCTCCCCCCGATCCCCCATGTCAACCTTTGTTTTAGAAGTGGAGGCTTAATTGATCAACTTTAGAAGGGGTCTTAGAGTTTGGGTTCAGGAGTAAACCAATTTTTCTGTCTTTGGTTATTCTGAGGTTTGTGCATAAATCATTTATTTCTAAGGGATAGTTTGAGAGACCTTCTGCAACTATTTAGAATATGAAGATGTTCAAAATTTGTGCTACAGCAATGTCATCCATCTCATGGACCCCAGCAGAAGCTGATGGAACTTAATCAAAAATAAATCAAGGGCATGTCCAAACCAGACTGGAAGCACATCATGAATATTCGTGAACATCTGGATGTGTTTGTGGGAGTGTATGTTATTTTTTAATGTGTGCGATAACAGAGACATGGCTTCTTAACAAAGATGCCAAGAGGAAGACAGATTTCCAGCTGTGATTTCAAAGGGTATTTTTGTTTGTGTGTGGATATCCTTTCTCCTTGGGGTGTGGGTTTCCCTTCTCCAAGATACTCCTTTGATCTCTTTCATCTTTTGGAATCTGTTTTGATATTTTATCTGAATTCTTCATTGGAGTCAGTTACTTGACTCATGAAGATTAAAACTTTCTTTCTAAAGGAGAATTTTAGCTTAAGTAAAAACTCACCATTTAGTGTTTCTGATGAATCTTTTAAATGCTGGTGATTTTCTGATAATTATCAATGAAGCTATTTTGTATCGTTGATCACCAGTATAGCCTAACATGTGTAAAACTCAGTACTTAAAATACTGCCAGTAACTAGAAAGGGAGGGTAAAGTGTGAGGAGGCCATAACAACGATGCTGATAATTATTGTAATAATGACATTTTAAAAGTACATTGGGGGCTTCCCTGGTGGCACAGTGGTTAAGAATCCACCTGCCAGTGCAGGGGACACGGGTTCGAGCCCTGGTCCGGGAAGATCCCACATGCCATGGAGCAACTAAGCCTGTGCACCACGACTACTGTGCCTGCGTTCTAGAGCCCACGAGCCACAACTACTGAGCCCACGTGCCACAACTACTGAAACCCACGCGCCTAGAGCCCGTGCTCCGCAACAAGAGAAGCCACCACAATGAGAAGCCCGCGCACCGCAACAAAGAGTATCCCCCACTCGCTGCAACTAGAGAAAGCCCGTGCACAGCAATGAAAACCCAATGCAGCCAAAAATAAATTAATTAAATAAATAAAATTTAAAAATAGTAAAAAAAAATAAAAAGTACATTGGAGTTTATGAGACATCCACATGTACTACCTTATTTAGTTTTAATATCCTTATGAGAAGGGTATTAGTAATCTTATGATTTCAGTTGGGCAGAGGCAGAAAATAATGCTCCCAAAGAGAGACCAAATAACTTGGTAGGGAAGCTGCGTCGCCCACCTGTCTGGACATTTACTGCTTGGGACCTGCCTGGAACCTCGGTTTGGGCACTGTCAGATGGGGATGACAGGGCTGCTTCATCAGATGTTGTAAAGGTTAAATAAGATAATGTTTGTAAAGCACCAGGAAGAGTTCCCGGGTACATGCTAGGGCTCAGTGAATATTTATAATAAGTATTATTTCTAATAGGAATACTAAGTAAGTAGGACTTATTAAAAATCTAATAGCTGGTAGGTATCAGAGATGGAATTTGAAACCAGGAGGTCAGTGCAAAATCTCTGAACCCCCCCCAGGCCACGCATTAACCTTGCATTTTTATTCTCAGGATATTCTTCCCAAAGCAGCCCTCCCCGCCTCCTCCCCCCCTCCCCGCCTCCTCCTCCCCCCCCCCCCCCCCCCCCCCCCCTCCCCCCCTCCCCGCCTCCTCCTCCCCCACTCCTCCCCAGGGAGTAAATCTTGATTTACAGATTACTTTAAGTGTTTGGGTAATATAATTTAAATGTGTGATATTATAAACAATAATATAATATAAAGTAATTTTTATTATACAAATTACAGTAATACACTCATTATAAATTTTTTTTAAAAAAAACCTCACAAAAATTCCTTAAAGTAGAAGTTTAAAGTCTCCTAATACTTACCAAGGGTAACAATTCTAAACAGTTGGGTTTTAAGTAGCTTCCTGGAATTTCCAATTTTCTATTTGTTCATTCTTTACTTCTTCATCTCTTCTTTCTCTCTTTACATACACACAAATACACACTCACAAATGAACGTACGTGACACTCACAAATGAACGTACATGATGTTTTACCTACGACAGAGTAGAAGCAGTAAATTAAAAGAGGGTTGACTCATTGCTAGAGATGGTCATCTGATAGTGGTAGGAAATGTTCGCAAATGGAGACACAGAACATTTAAAAAGTAAACAGAACTCAAGAATCTCGACAGTCTGGACTATTTAGAAGAGGGGCCAAAAACCTTGTAAATTAAAAAGAATCTGTTAAATTATATTCCCTACATTGTTACAGAACACAAGAGGTAATAGACGTTTCAAGAATTCCATTAAAGAAGGTAAAATAACGTGAAAGGTAAAATAATAAAGAAAGTAAATAAAGTAAAATAAAACATTTTGCTGTTTTACCTGTATCCTTTTCTTGAAAATGTAGTTTAACAGAATATTAGAGGGTTCTAAATATTGTAATTTTAGTGTATTATGTAATAACTATTTTAGAGGTAGCTAAATGATGGCACGTATTATTCTTCCTGAACGTGAATACAGGGAACTGGTAAAAACAGCAAAATAAAAACAATATTTAATGGTTTTCTGGCGTGTCTCAGTAACGTAGGTAGTGTCATGGGGGAGTTTTTAGTCACAGAAAATATAAGCCTCATTTCAGGAAGTTCATGTTGCAATAGAACAAGACATCCAAGGATA
This sequence comes from Monodon monoceros, assembly GCF_005190385.1. Classification (NCBI taxonomy): domain Eukaryota; kingdom Metazoa; phylum Chordata; class Mammalia; order Artiodactyla; family Monodontidae; genus Monodon; species Monodon monoceros. The sequence goes on from NW_021703771.1 coordinate 71,883,037, forward strand.
AGATTCTATTAGTCATATTCATAAGTGGGTGATACATAGAGATCTGCTTACAGCAAATTCTAGTATCCATCCATTCACCTGGAGATGTGTTAAGCATTAGGACAATAGAAAAGGTAAAGGTGGTGATGCTTGTTGGTTGGAAAGCTTAGCTGAACTGGTCTGGAGGAGCAGGTGCCTCACGCTAGGGTCGGGACTCTACAACCTAAAATCAAGCACAAGGCTGGTTTCTGAGTAATTGGACAAGAACTTGTACAATTGCTCAGATTATTCTGTGCCATAACCTGGATCAACACAAGGAAACAGCTAAAGTTTGGATGAATTTAACAGGGCTGGACTTATAAGGGCACTTATAGTTAGAACGATAATGCTGACTACAGTAATAACCAAGATTATATATATATATTTTTTTCGAGTAGGAATCTTCTTTTAATTAAATACCACAGCTGATTGTGTTCTTTGTAAAGTGTTTATTGAATACCTAACATGTGAAAGCACATAGTACATATTATCTCCCTTCAGAACACTCCCATAGGGCTTTGTAAAATGATTTTATTTTTGAGATGTAATTCACATACCATAAAATTCACTCTTTTAAGTGTACAGTTCCCTGGTTTTAGTGTATTCCCAAGGTTGTGCAGTCTGTACCACAGTCTACTTCAGAATCCCACAGTACTTCGTGTTCTGTCTTTCACCTTTCTATAGTGAGTGTATAATAAATACATTCTTCACTACTGCATTTCTGTGGCTAGAAGAGTTCCCAGCATGTACTAGATGATCAATAAATAGCTGTGAAATGAATGACAATGACAATGGCATTTTGAACATCTTTGAATTTCTATCCTCAAAAAGTGAGGCTTTCTTATTACTCTTAGTGTTTAAAATAAGCATAAATAAGAAAGTTTTTAAAGCAGTAAATTTTGGAAAGTATAATTCTGGGGAAAAGTGCCTTTATTACAAGAATGAATCCATTGACTAATAAAAACGTAAAATATGTTAAGAGGTTCAAACTTCTGATTAGAGGAGAAAAGGCTCCCAATGAAAGTATATTTGATAATAAAAAAAAGTCTTTTCCTGCTTTAAAATTTGCTTATGTAAACCTATATTTTAGTATGGTTCTAAAGGATAGGCTGCTGTCTTAAAATGGATATCTAAATGTGAAAACCCAGGATCCAATGAGGATGATCTTTGTAAAAACTGGAGTACAATAGAAAAGTGCATTTGGTACCCGCATCTTTTCCAAACTGACTTCCTAGCTCCCTCACCTCCCCCACTGTGTATTGCTTGTGAGGTCCGTACCTCTCCAAGGCAGCAGCTTGCCCTTTCTTCCTCCCTCCCTCCCTCCGCAAGTGAGAGCCTGTTGTATGGTCACATGGAACTGCAGAATAGTGGACAGGGAACCAGTAATAAGGCAAGTGTTGGAAGCTTGGGTGAGGACCCAGGAATGAACCAACACTAGCTCTTCATAGACTTGGAACAGACGGTTGATTCTGTCCATATCATACCTGGACCAAAAGCCCCTAGTTTACAGGCCTTCCTGCCAATGAGCAGATGCTCAAATGCAGGGTCTCTCCTCCTGCCTCTTGTCTCTCCTCCCCCTCTCTTTTCCTCTTTGTGCTGCATACCCTGAAAATGGGGCACAGGGAGGCCCCTCTCATAGGCCTGCCTGTCCCTTCGGCCCTGGCATTGTAGTCCTCACCTCCTGCCTGAGATCACCCTGGGGTCATGTGTGGGTGAGTGTTTACGTGTGTGTGTGTGTGTGTGTGTGTGTGTGTGTGTGTGTGTGAGAGAGAGAGAGAGAGAGAGAGAGTGGGGTGGGGGAGGGAGAGAGAGAGAGAACATCAGCAGATAATGGTGACCACGGTTGTAGAAAATATCTTGTCCCTAGAGGGGGACAAGCAGGGACGAAGAAGACCAGAGGAGATGCCCCTTCTGCCCGCACCTCTTCATGCCCCCGCGCCTGCGTTGGTAGTTCTTGGTTCAGGGGCACGAGGAGAACAGGAGATTCTGCCCGTTCCCCCCCCGCCCCCCGCTGTTCTACTTCAGGGCTGGTTTGCAGCAGGTCGAGAGTGCAAGATGCCAAGGAACTCTCGCGCCCACCCGCTACCTTTCCTCCGCATCTGCTCCTCAGTGTTCCCACCCCCTCCTCACTCACCTGCTCCTGCCTTTATCCCTTCCTCTCGCCACCTGGTCCGCCATCCACCTGCAGCCCATCCTCACCCCTGGGCCTTCACTGCCCAGGTGAAAATGGCCACCAGTGACACCTCGAGGCTGTGCACCCTCCCTCACTCCCCTGGGGGTGAATTCATCTTGGACTCCATTTTCCCATAGAAGCTTGTTACGCTGGCGAGTACGCTCTGCATCTGTATCCCAGCACATCCTGAGAAAAACTGGACTGGGTGGCCTGACCTTGGGATGTGTCCACTTTTGCTAAGATTAAAGCTCAATTTTGTTACCTCAAAAAAAAAAAGAACCCTCAGAAGAGAAACTGACAAGATAATCCTTGGAACCCAACCCATCTTGTGCTGGGCGGTGGCCTCCAAAGCAATGGAGAATTTAGAGCCGTTTTCTCCAGGTGGAGATGTGTTTACGCCCATGTCACACTGACTTGAGGATGGGAATGAAGAAGGGGCAGGGCTGTAGAACAGGCCAGATGGGCATGTTTCTCATTACTGGGTGCCAGTCACCTGGTCTGACCTAAGGAAAAGCAAACTTTGAACACAAGCCAGCATTTTAGTCAGATAAGAATTTGTTCAGCAGTGCTTGTGTTTGTTTGCCTGTTTCTTTTGGTTGGAATTCTCACCATATGCACCTCAAAGAATACCTGTAAAGGACATCGTCACTGATGTGAGTGAAATCTGTTTCTGAACTGCAAGAGTTGAAAAAGAAGTTATAAATAAATGCAATTGGTATGTGTTATTTTAGTTTGTTGTTATGTATGTTACTGTTTGTATACAGATTTCTAAATTCAGTGCTCAAGCTTAGAGAGAATGCTGTCTTGTCCATCAACACCTAGCAGAGAGACAGCCAACATATGTATGTCATCTTCTACGACAACTTACGGGTGACCTGTGGAGCTTGAGTGCCAAGAGGTTGGAATAGGAATCCAGGTAGTCCAGGAAGGATCTGGCCCTAGGGAATTGGCCAGAAGGCAAAGAGGAGCAGGGAGAATCTGAGGCGGGGGGTGGGGGTGGGGGGGGTGGGGGGGGTGGGGGCGGCAGGCCCTTCTCAGGTCTAGGAAGGCGTTGTTCATTGCAAGAGGGTCAGTAAGGAGGGTTGAACTTGTTTTAGTTTGATTTAGCTTTTTTTTTTTTCTTTTTTCAGTTCAAAAAATTATTTCTTTAAAGACTCTAGTAAAATACGCATAACATAAAATTTGCCATCCTGGGCTTCCCTGGTGGCGCAGTGGTTGAGAGTCCGCCTGCCGATTCAGGGGACACGGACTCGTGCCCCTGTCCGGGAAGATCCCATATGCCGCGGAGCGGCTGGGCTCGTGAGCCATGGCCGCTGAGCCTGCGCGTCCGGAGCCTGTGCTCCGCAATGGGAGAGGCCGCAACAGTGAGAGGCCCACGTACCGCCAAAAAAAAAAAAAAATTGCCATCCTAACCATTTTTAAGTGTACATTTCAGTGGTTTTAAATATATTCTCACTGTGCTCTCATCACCATCCATCGACAGAACTCTTCATCCTGCAAAACTGAAACCTGAGGCCTGCTAAACGATAGCTCCCCACTCCCTGCCCCCCCAGCTCCTGGCAACCATTCTACTTTCTGTCTTTATGGATTTGGCCTCTCTTAACCATCTCACGTTAGTGGAATTATATAGTATTTGTTCTTTTGGGACTGGCTTATTTCACTTAGTATAGTTTCCTCAAGGTTTTCCCATGTAGCAGCATGTGTCAGAATTTCCTTCCTTTTTTTGTTTTTTTCTTAAAGAGTTATTATGTTTTTATTTATTTTACTTATTTTTGGCTGCGTCAGGTCTTAGTTGCGGCACATGGGATCTTTCGTTGTGGCACGTGGGATCTTCGTTGGCGTCGTGAGGGCTTCTCTCTAGTTGAGGCGTGTGGGTTTTTTCTTCTCTAGCTGTGATGCGTGGGCTCCAGAGCGTGTGGGCTCTGTAGTTTGTGGCACGGGGGCTTTCTTGTTGAGACGCGCGAGCTCAGTAGTTGTGGCGCGCCGGCTTAGTTGCCCTAGGCATGTGGGATCTTAGTTCCCTGACGAGGGATTGAACCCTCATCCCCTGCATTGTAAGGCGGATTCTTTACCACTGGACCACCAGGGAAGTCTCCCTTCCTTTTTAAGACTGAATAATATTCCATTGTATGTATTTACCACATTTTGTTTATCCATTTATCCATCCATCCATCAATAGACAGTTGAATTGCTTCCACCATTTGGCTATTGAGAATAGTGCTGCTGTGAACATGGGTGTCCAATTAACTCTCTGAGTCTCTGCTTTCAATTCTTTGGGGGTATATACCCAGAAGTGGAATTCCTGGAACATATGGTAATTCTATTTTTACTTTTTTGGGGAATCTCCATACTGTTTATGTTCCCACCAACAGTGCACAAAGGTTCCACTTTCTTCATATCCTTGCTGATGCTCATTCTTTTGTTTCTTTCTTTCCTTTTTTAAAAAATAGTAACCATTCTAATGGATGTGAAGCGATGCCTTACTGTGGTTTTGATTTGTATCTGCCTAATGATTAGTGATGCTGAGCATCTTTTCATATGCTTTTTGGCCATCTGTATATTTTCTTAAGAGAAATGTCTGTTCAAGTTTTTTTGTTTTTTCATTTTTTTCCCCCATTTTCAAATTGGGTAGCTTTTGTTGTTGTGTTGTAGGTGTTCTTTATGTATTCTGGATATTAATCCCTTATCAATTAAATGTATGATTTGCAAATATTTTTCTCCCATTCCCTGGGTTGCCTTTTTACACTGTTAATAGTGTCCCTTGAAGAACAAAAGTTTTGTTTTGTTTTTTTTATTTTTATTTTATATTTCAGTATAGTTGATTTACAATGTTGTGTTAGTTTCAGATGTAGAGCAGACTGGTTCAGTTATACATGTACATATATCTATTATTTTTCAGATTCTTTTCCCATATAGGTTACTAGAGAGTATTGAGTAGAGTTCCTTGTGCTGTACAGTAGGTCCTTGTTGATTATCTATTTTATATATAGTAGTGTATTAAAAAATTTATAAGTTTGATGAAGTTCAATTTATCTAATTCTTCTTTTGTTGCCTGTGCTTTTGATGTCATATCCGAGAAGTCATTGCCAAAACGATGTTCCCCTATGTTTTCTTCTAAGAGTTTTATAGTTTTAGCTCTTATTTTTAAGGTCTTTGACCCATTTTGAGTTATTTATTGTATATGGTGTAAGGTACTCCCTTAGCTTTTATTATTATGAAGTACATGCATTATCGCATAATTTCAAGAGATTTGTTGTGAAGAAAAACAGTCTCTGCCTCCCTTCTACCCCGTTTTTTGTGCCTAGACAGTCATTTTCCCTCTACACGTGTCACTGCATCCTGCTCCAATGCCATCTCTGCAGTGTCTTCATTGGTTCCCTAAGGCAAGTGACACTTGTCCTTCTGAATTCCTGTTGCAGTTTTATGATACTTTTCATATGATATCTGTTCTTTCCTACCTTCTATTATTATTCATGTACTTGTCTCATCCCTTCTACCAGATTATAAGCACCAAGATGACTGGCTTTAATTGCATCCCTGTATCCTTCAGAGCATTTGCCACAATACCTGGTGCCTCATGGTGACTTGTACCTTGTAGAGGCCAACGATTATTAACTGTATACCCAATTAGTAGGAGTTGTTAGAAGATAGTATTGTGTGAATAGCAATATTGAATTTAAACATTCTCCAGTTTTAATTTTTGCTTAAATGAACTCTCAAGTTTGGTTTTGTTTTCTTTAAAATGTCAGAAAATGCTATGAAAATTGCCATCGATGTTCTAGTAAGAGAATTAAGAGAAGAATAAGAGCATAAGAGAAGGGAGGAATTTTTATACCGATGTCACCTTGGGGCTAGCTAAGAAATTTCATACCTAAGTGACTTCAAGATTGTCCTTAAAAACTACTATCTGTATTTAAAGCCAGACGGCAGAAAGTGATTCCCTGTGCTTTCAATAAAGTTGAACTCCTGGAGGCAGGTCGTGATGCACGTATCAAATGACTAAGTCTGGTCCCTTGCAGAGTCGCTTTCACCACAGACCGTAACAGAACACACCCTTAGCCTGAAACCAGTACTGCTACTTCTCCCATCAGGAAGATGTCTTTGGAAAACCTCCTGGTGTATGTCAGTTGAAGGTTGTGAACACATCTCTGGTAGAGAGTGTTTTGTAGAGTGATCCCAATGAGTACTCACCATGAGAAACGGATAAAATAATGAGGTGAGTGTGCTTTTGTTATAAGAAAAAGGCAGTGTTGTGGAAAGCAGTGCTCATGGTTATATTTTTAATGCTTGCCTGTTCAAATCACAAAAGAGATCACTTGTGTTCTAGAATAGTTGTTTTTGTTGTTTAATCTCAGAAAGTTCTTTAAGTTCTCAGTCGGTTCTCTTGAGACAAGACCCATACCTTCCTGTAAACCAAGGAACCATATTACTACCATTACATTTTCTCTATAGGACAATCTAAATTAGAAGTTGGGCAAAAATTCACATTCCATAGTAAATGGAACTCTTATGAGGTAATAAACAACTACATCACATTAGAGGTAACAGGTATTCTAAGAAGGATCTCATTATAACCTATATTGTAACACTCTGTAGTGTCACAAGCTACCCAGTGGTATAAAATAAAGCTTTTGCCCATAAATCTGAGGCACAGATATAAAAATTGCCTCCCAGATCTGCATTTTTTTTTTTTAGTGCTTTCTTTGTTTTTTTTAAAATTTTATTTATTTTTGGCTGTGTTGGGTCTTTGTTGCTACGCGTGGGCTTCTCATTGCGGTGGCTTCTCTTTTAGCATGGGCTCTAGTCACGCGGGCTCAGTAGTTGTGGCTCGCAGGCTCTAGAGCACAGGCTCAGTAGTTGTGGCACACGGGCTTAGTTGCTCCGCGGCATGTGGGATCTTCCCAGACCCGGGCTCAAACCCGTGTCCCAAGCACTGGCAGGCGGATTCGTAACGCCTGCGCCACCAGGGAAGCCCCAGATCTGTATTTTTATTTAAGCAATGTCATGAATTTATATTTATATGATTAAATATATAATCCTGTCATTCAACCCGATGCTAAATACTGATTGAGCACTTTACTAGGTGTCCTGGCGTCCAAGAGAAATGCAATATAAAAATTTTTTTCCATTATACAAACACACATGAATAAAATTAGTTTTATGTAATTCACCATTATGTAATTCAGCATTATGCAATTACATTTAGTCAACACGTATTGAGTCTTCACCATGTGCAAGGCTGTGTATAAAACTATAGGAAATAAAAAGAAATGTCATTTGAGTTTTTAGTAATTTTCTATGTAAAATTTGATGAAATTAATATGAAGCATGAAATCCCCAGTTGTTTGGAATATTATTCTCAGAGACCATAATGGGAATATTGGCCAAAGCTTCTATGCAGGCTATACTCTTGATGGATTTTCCATTCGTTTTTCAAATTCTTAATCTCCATTTTGGTAAAATTCATGTTGTTACATATCCTTCATGGCCTGAAGCTAGACTGAACGTTGATACTTACGACTCGTTATGACTTGTAGTTAAGGTGTTAAAAAAGCATGTATATGTCTGACGAACCGTATTTCAAGATGTTTAAGAGGCTTACAGTTTTATAAGTATGAGGGATCGTTTTGGCTAGATTTTGATTTAAGGACTGAGAAAATCAGAGTTCACTTAAGAAATGCTTAAGAAGTACCAAGTGTCTTTCACATAAATTTTAATTTGCACCTCACTCTCCCCTGGCAATAGTAGTAATCTACTTAGGCCCTGGCACTTGGAGATAAGTATTCTTTAATAGACTCCAGTTACCCCTAAAACATCCATGAATGGAAGGAAAAAAAAAGTTGCTTAAAAAATGATGTAAAATGATACAATGAAGATTTATTGTTTGGTTTTTAAACTTATAATTTGTGCCATCGTTTCTGCAGTTTGCAACAAGTCCCCCAGAGCTGGAACACTAGATCATGGAGTATATAGGGAAAGAATCACAGGAAAATCATTATTGTTGGAAAAAAGAAAGAGGCATTTCTTAAAGAAAGCAACTCAGTGATTCTGAATAATACTAAGGTTTTAATGATGAGACTCTAGGGGAATGTTTACCATTTTAAAAACTGCGAACCTTAGTGTGTGTGTGTGTGTGTTGATTTCTTAACAAATGCGTGAAACTTAATTATAATTTTAGTAGTTTGAGCTACTTTAGTATTTAGTTAGTTTGAATCATGTTTGGATGTTCAAGGGAGCTTAGTGCATTTCAGTTTCAATTAAATTAGTGAGATTAAGTAATTTGTAGAGTAGGTTGTACCTGTATCATGGAAGCCTTGAACACCAGTTTAATAATTGACATTGTTCTGTTTTTAAGAGGGAGCATATGAATAATTTTTTTCTTTTCCCTTGTGGTTTACCACAGGATATTGACGTTCCCTGTGCTACACAATAGGACCCTGTTACTTATCCATAGATAATTTGCATCTGCTAGTCCTAAACCCCCAATCCATCCCTCCCCCGAGCCCCCTCTCCCTTGGCAACCACATTTCTGTTCTCTATGTCTGTGGGTCTGTTTTCTGTTTTGTAGATAAGTTCATTTGTGTCATATTTTAGGTCCCACATATAAGTGATATCATATGGTATTTGTCTTTCTCTTTCTGACTTACTTCACTTAGTATGATAATCTCTAGGTCCATCCATGCGGCTGCAAATGGCATTATTTCATTCTTTTTTATGAATGAGCAATATTCCATTGTATATATATACCACATCTTCTTTATCCATTCCTCTGTCGATGGACATTTAGGTTGCTTCCATTTCTTGGCTATTGTAAATGGTGCTAGTATGAACATAGGGGTGCACGTATCTTTTCGAATTATAGTTTTGTCCAGATACATGCTCAGGAGTGGGATTGGTGGATCATATGGCAACTCGATTTTTAGTTTTTTGAGGAACCTCTGTTCCACCATGTTCTGCATAGTGGCTGCACCAATTTACATTCCCACCAACAATGTAGGAGGGTTCAACCTGTGAAAATTTTTGATTAGGAGAATGACACGAGCATTATGTTCTTGGAAAGTCTGATTTATCAGTAGTACATTCAGTTATCTGGGAGGAGAGAGCAGTGAGAAGGCTGCGGCTCCAGTCCAGATGAAAGGGAAGGGAAACCTGAGTAAAGACACCAGGTGTGGAAACAGAAACGATGAAACGGAGGCAAGAAACATTCTGCTGGAAGAACTTAGAACTTCATTGAGTCTCTGGAAGGGACAGGGATAAGCGAAGACGCTGGGAGGCTGGTGTGGCTTTTTTTTTTTTCTGGCCGTACCACAAGGCATGTGGGATGTTAGTTCCCTGACCAGGGATCTAACCCATGCCCCGTGCAGTGGAAGCACTGAGTCCCAATCAGTGGACCGCCAGGGAAGTCCCTGGTGTGGCTTTTTGCAGGTAAGAGAAAGACAAAGGCGGGGTGTGCGGAAGATCAGGGGCTCACTTTATACTATGTGGAGGTTGAGGTCCTGTCCAGGTATTCTCGTGGAGCTGTACAGCCAGGGACCTGAGAATGGTGGCAGTGTTTAGATTTAGAGGAGCAGCTGGCGAGAGAGAGGTACATTCTGAGATTTATTTATCATCATCTTCTTGGCACCTACTTGATGTCTGGCCTGAAATGAATGGGTTCATGGGAGGTGAATGGAGGCGGTGGGTATAGAAAATGCATTCAAGAAGTTTGCTCTTTGGTGCTGAAGGAACGAGTGCAATGAGTAGAGTGTTACCCAGCCAACCTCCCTCCCTCTCACTCTCCCTTCCTGCCTGCCTCCCTCCTTCCCTTTTCTCCTTTCCCCTCCGCGCTCCTCCATTTTTCTTTCTGTGGGGAGAGTTGAACAGGTCTGTGTGCCAAAAGAAGGGAAGAAAAGAATGGTAATGAAGATTAAAAAATAAAAAGGAAGAATAAATATGTGGGGGAATTGCTCCTCCTTTTTATGAAGTCTGTGTAAAAACAGTGGAAGAAGTGTGACCTTCCCTGTTTGGAGAATGAAAAATATTTAAAGTTTGGGTGGCTTTCTGATCCTCCTTTTTTCCAAGGGCACATCATTCGTATTTACAGCAGGCGAAAGTCATCCCAGAAGGTTTGTGTTTCTACTTTTGTCTGTATAATATTTGCTAAAAAGAAAGGTAATTACGTAAAGAAATAGAGGAAGCACCCAGATAATTAGCTTTGAGCCCCCAAACATGCTAAGTGTTAGGTCATAAGGCACAGTCAGAAAGTATATCACGGGAAGAATTTCTGGAGTGTTCCTGCCTGTACAGTTGACCCTTGAACAACAGGGATTTGAACTGCAAGGGTCCATTTATATGCAGATTTTTCTATGGTAAATACTACAGTACTTCATTGTCCGTGGTTTGTTGAATCCGTGCATGTGGAGGAGCCTCAGATATGGACTCTAAATTATATGCAGATTAATCCCCACGATGTTCAAGGGTCAGCTGTATATCCATGTGGACATTTTGTTGGATGCAAATGGCTTTAGTAGGTAACTGACTTTAGGAGACTGTTAGGCAACAGAGCAGAGTGGTTCAGCTTGAGTGTAGGAGGGCAGGCAGAGGGGAGGGGAAATCCTGGTTTTACCACTTACTAGCCACTTACTAGCCACTTACTTTACCACTTACTTGACTGGGAGCAAGTTACTTAATGTCTCCGAGCCTCAGTTTCTCCTTCTGTAAAAAGGAGATAAACATAATCTCAACCTTTGAAGGCTGCAGTGAGAACTACGGAGAATTTTTTTCTTTTAATTTATTCACCAAATATTTATTCAGCACCTGTTACGTGCCAGGTACTGGGGCTGCAGCAATGAAGAAAATGCGTTACGTGTCTGTCCCTGTGGCACTTATTATGTTCTGTAGGGTCCAGGAAGAATGAATACATTTCTCACTCTTTGTAAGGTGCCAAGCATACTGCCTGGCCGTGCTCAGTGTGAGCCAACATCACTGACATCCGACACCGCAGAATGTTTTCATATTTTTTTCGTGACAAATGGGTAGGGGCTTCCATTAGCAAATGAATTTAGAAAGCTGGTGTTGAATATTTTTAATTTGCGGGAGGAAATCACTTAGTCCTATTGGTGCCTGTGTGTCATCTGCACGATTTACATGTTGATATTAGTCTATGATGATCATGTGTTTGCCTAGGAAACTGGTTACTATGAAGGGGCCTGGGTACTGATTTTCATATATTGTGCTGCTTCCGTCTATTAAATAGGAAGCACCAGGGAAGAATATCACTTTTCTGACGTTTGATAGCTTTGACCCAGGGTTTTCTCTAAAAGGCGCCCTTCTTATGTCACACGTGTCGGGGAGAAAACAAGATTGATAAAGCAACACTTGAAGAAAACTATTAACTTTGCAGGAAATATACCACAGGGTAGTTTTCTTAAAAAAAAAACACCAAAGACGGATCACTGTTCAGGTTTGACTGTCATTTGGTGCGATCAGCATTGTTGCGTCAGAGCTTAGATTCCGGAAAGATAAGCGTGAGATGTGAATGGATTTTTGTTGTTGTTGTTGGGGGTGGCTGCACCACGAGGTTTGCAGGATCTTAGTTCTCCAACCAGGGATCGAACCCAGGCCCCCGGCAGTGAAAGCAGGGAGTCCTAACCACTGGACCACCAGGAACTCCTGTGAGTGGGTATGAGAACATGCCAGCCCCTGCCCCTGCAAACTTCAGCAACTTAAAAATTGGTGACAATTGCCTGAGAGCCAGCAGGACACAGGTCACCAGAGAGCTGTCACTATGGTCAGTTAATCACAGAAAGGAGGACTTCCCTGGTGGCGCAGTGGTTAAGAATCCGCCTGCCAATGCAGGGGACACGGGTTCCAGCCCTGGTCCGGGAAGATCCCACATACCGTGGAGCAGCTAAGCCCATACGCAACAACTACCGAGCCTGTGCTTTAGAGCCTGTGAGCCACAACTACTAAGCCCGCGTGCCACAACTACTGAAGCCCGTGCGCCTAGAGCCCATGCTCCACAACAAGAGAAGCCACCGCAATGAGCAGCCCACGCACCACAACGAAGAGTAGCCCCAACTCACTGCAACTGGAGAAAGCCTGCGTGCAGCAACAAAGACCCAATGAAGCCAAAAATAAAATAGATAAATTTATTTTAAAAAAACATAGAAGGGAAAGCCCAGGGGAAAGTAAGCGAACCCTAGTGGCTGTCATTGGAGGACTACAACGATTTGGGGGAACTACCCACAAAACTGTTAGCCAAAGGCAACCCATTAAACCTACCCACTCAATCACAGGATTCTCATTGGCAGAAGGAGGCATTCTTAAAGAGGGGATGAGGGACCTGCCCTCATTCATTAAAAATAAACTTTTTAGTTTTCCTGAAGAGAAAGAGTGCTCCGGTGTATTTCAAGATGGTTCCTTTTCCCCTCTCCTTGCGGGAAGCACAAGAAGATTTCTCTCCAGTGTTTACTACGTCAAGCTCCTGGAGTTCCAGTTTTCCTCCCAGCGCTGGTTCCCACAGTGGTTTCTGCTTCTGAGTCTCTGCTGCATTGCAGCTAAAGAAAATGATAGGAGGAGGGCACCAGAATCACAACTAACTGCTGAACAATCATCGACAGGAAGACACTGGAACTCACCAAAAAAGATACCCCACATCCAAAGACAAAGGAGAAGCCGCAGTGAGACAGTAGGAGGGGCACAGTCACAATAAAATCAAATCCCATAACCGCTGGGTGGGTGACTCATAAACTGGAGAAAAATGATACCACAGAAGTCAACCCACTGGAGTGAAGGTTCTGAGCCACACGTCAGGCTTCCCAACCTGGGGGTCCGGCAATGGGAGGAGGAATTCCCAGAGAATCAGACATTAAAGTCTAGCGGGATTTGATTGCAGGACTTCGACAGGACTGGGGGAAACAGAGACTCCACTCTTGGAGGGCACACACCAATTAGTGTGCACATCAGGACCCAGGGGAAGGAGCAGTGACCCCAGGGGAGACTGAACCAGACCTCCTGCAGAGGCGGGGTGTGGCTGTGGCTCACTGTGTGGACAAGGACACTGGCAGCAGAAGTTCTGGGAAGTACTCCTTGGCGTGAACCCTCCGAGAGTCTGCCATTAGCCCTATCAAAGAGCCTATAGGATCCAGTGCTGGGTCGCCTCAGGCCAAACAACCAACAGGGAGGAAACTCAGCCCCACCCATCAGCAGACAAGCAGATTAAAGTTTTACTGAGCTCTGCCCACCACAGCAACACCCAGCTCTACCCACCACCAGTCCCTCCCATCAGGAAGCTTGCACAAGCCTCTTAGATAGCCTCATCCACCAGAGGGCAGACGGCAGAAGCAAGAGGAACTACAATCCTGCAGCCTGTGGAACAAAAACCACATTCACAGAAAGATAGACAAGATGAAAAGGCAGAGGACTATGTACCAGATGAAAGAACAAGATAAAACCCCAGAAAAACAACTAAGTGCAGTGGAGATAGGCAACCTTCCAGAAAAAGAATTCAGAATAATGATAGTGAAGATGATCTAGGACCTCAGAAAAAGATGGAGGCAAAGATCGAGAAGATGGAAGAAATGTTTAACAAAGCCCTAGAAGAATTAAAGAACAAACACCTAGAAGAGTTAAAGAACAAACAAACAGAGATGAACAGCACAATAACTGAAATGAAAAATACACTAGAAGGAATCAATAGCGGAATAACTGAGGCAGAAGAACGGATAAGTGAGCTGGAAGACAGAATGGTGGAGTCTACTGCTACAGAACAGAATAAAGAAAAAAGAATGAAAAGAAATGAAGACCGCCTAAGAGACCTCTGGGACAGCATTACACGAACCAACATTTGCATTATAGGGGTCCCAGAAGGAGATGAGAGAGAGAAGGGACCCAAGAAAATATTTGAAGAGATTGTAGCTGAAAAATTCCCTAACATGGGAAAGGAAATAGGAAGCGCTGAAAGTCCCAGGCAGGATAAACCCAAGGAGAAACACACCGAGACACATAGCAATCAAATTGACAAAAATTAAAGACAAAGAAAAATTATTGAAAGCAACAAGGGAAAAACAACAAATAACATACAAGAGAACTCCCATAAGGTTAACAGCTGATTTCTCAGCAGAAACTCTACAAGCCAGAAGGGAGTGGCATGATATCTTTAAAGTGATGAAAGGGAAGAACCTACATCCAAGATTACTCTACCCGGCAAGGATCTCATTCAGATTCTACAGAGAAATCAAAAGCTTCACAGACAAGCAAAAGCTATGAGAATTCAGCACCACCAAACCAGCTCCACAACGATTGCTAAAGGAACTTCTCTAAGTGGGAAACACAAGAGAAGAAAAGGACCTACAAAAACAAACCCAAAACAATTAAGAAAATGGTCATAGGAACATACATATCAATAATTACCTTAAATGTGAATGGATTAAATGCTCCAACCAAAAGACACAGGCTCACTGAATGGATACAAAAACAAGACCCATATATATGCTGTCTACAAGAGACCCACTTCAGACCTAGGGACACATACGGACTGAAAGTGAGGGGATGGAAAAAGATATTCTATGCAAATGGAAATCAAAAGAAAGCTGGAGTAGCAATTCTCATATCAGACAAAATAGACTTTAAAATAAAGACTATTATAAGAGACAAAGAAGGATACTACATAATGATCAAGGGATCAATCCAAGAAGAAGATATAACAATTGTAAATGTTTATGCACCCAACAGAGGAGCACCTCAATACATAAGGCAAATGCTAACAGCTATAAAAGAGGGAATCGACAAAAACACAATAATAGTGGGGGACTTTAACACCTCACTTAAACCAATGGACATCATCTGGACAGAAAATTAATAAGGAAACACAAGCTTTAAATGACACAATACACCAGATAGATTTAATTGATATTTGTAGGACATTCAAAAACAGCAGATAACACTTTCAAGTGCACACGGAACATTCTCCAGGATAGATCACATCCTGGGTCACAAATCAAGCCTTGGTAAATTTAAGAAAATTGAAATCACATCAAGCATCTTTTCTGACCACAACTCTATGAGATTAGAAACCAATTACATGGAAAAAACATGTAAAAAACACAAACACATGGAGGCTAAACAATTTGTTACTAAATAACCAAGAGATCACTGAAGAAATCAAACAGGAAATCAAAAAATACCTAGAGACAAATGACAATGAAAACACGGCAATCTAAAATCTGTGGGATGCCGCAAAAGCAGTTTTAAGAGGGAGGTTTATAGCA
This sequence comes from Monodon monoceros, assembly GCF_005190385.1. Lineage (NCBI taxonomy): Eukaryota > Metazoa > Chordata > Mammalia > Artiodactyla > Monodontidae > Monodon > Monodon monoceros. The sequence goes on from NW_021703771.1 coordinate 71,898,478, forward strand.
ATACAATCCTACCTCAAGAAACAGGCAAAATCTCAAATAAACAATCTAACCTTACACCTAAAGGAACTAGAGAAAGAAGAACAAACAAAATCTAAAGTTAGTAGAAGGAAAGAAATCATAAAGATCAGAGCAGAAATAAATGAAATAGAAACAAAGAAAACAGTAGCAAAGATCAAGAAAACTAAAAGCTCTTTCTTTGAGAAGATAAACAAAAGTGATAAACCTTTAGGCAGACTCACGAAGAAAAAGAGGGAGAGGACTCAAATTAATGAAAGTAGAAATGAAAAAGGAGAAGTTATAACAGATACCGCAGAAATACAAAGCATCGTAAGAGACTGCTACAAGCAGCTCTATGCCAATAAAATGGACAACCTGGAAGAAATGAATAAATTCTTAGAAAGGTACAACCTTCCAAGACTGAACCAGGAAGAAATAGAAACTATGAACAGGCCAATCACAAATAATGAAACTGTGATTAAAAATCTTCCAACAGGGGCTTCCCTGGTGGCGCAGTGGTTGAGAGTCCGCCTGTCGTTGCAGGGGACACGGGTTCGTGCCCCGGTCCAGGAAGATCCCACGTGCCGCGGAGCGGCTGGGCCCGTGAGCCATGGCCACTGAGCCTGTGCGTCCAGAGCCTGTGTTCCGCAATGGGAGAGTCCACAACAGGGAGAGGCCCACATACTGCAAAAAAAAAAAAAAAAAAAAAAATCTTCCAACAAAGTCCACAACCAAATGGCTTCACTGGTGATTTCTTTCAAACATTTAGAGAAGAGCTAACACCCATCCTTCTCAAACTCTTCCAAAAAATTGCAGAGGAAGGAACACTCCCAATCTCATTCTACGAGGCCACCATCACCCTGATACCAAAAGCAGACAAAGATACTACAAAAAAACAGTTTTCCTGAAGCCAGAGAAGCTTTCTGTAATTACAGTCTGAAGAGGTAGAGGTGATCCCCCACTTAAACCTCCAGCCGTCAAGGCGCTTGGCTTAACTGACCAAGTAAGTCTAGCCAGAGCCTCAGAGATGCTGGCCTTAGTGTTTACAGGTTCCAGGCCATCCCAGAAGCCTTCTCAGTCCCCTCAGCTGGCCCCCGCCGTGACTCACCCTCCTACCTGGAAATGACATCTAGACAGACATGATGCAATAGGTTCCCTCTTTCCCCATTGGAATTGCTTGTTTTCAAAGGACTGGATGAAACAAAGCAAGCTCTTTGAGGTTTCTCTGAAAACTAGACATTGCTTGTAAATAGTTTTTTTTAAGTGTCCTTTGTATCCTGTTCAATAATCCCCACCAGCTGTGCGCTCTTCTCAAGGTATTCCAGTGAAAGAGTGTAGGGTTAACAACAGTCTGCAAAGGACATACTCTAGGTTCTGTTCAACTGGTAGAGAGACTTTAAAAATAGCTCTTGAATTTTGCGATGTGGAATGCCATGTGTGAGCTCCCGGGACAACATGTGTGCTACACATTGCAAAACCCTTCACAAGTGTTACCTAATTAAACTGCACACTCTCTGACAGGTGGCAGGCTCCACAGTGTCTTGCAGGAGAAGGGAACTGCTGCACGTCCAGCACCAGCTCGGAACACTGCCTTTGTGTCTTGAGGTTGTGCTGCCTCAAGAGCGAATGAGTCTTCATTGGAGTACAATTGAAATAGTTAGAGAACCCAAGATCTTCCCTGGGACGTGGTTAATTATTATGTGAGATTCATTACCACCCTTAGCAACTTCAGAGTTTTGCCAACAAGGCCAATGATTGTTGGCAGGATCAGAAACAAGCCAAAGAGACCAGATCTTGGGTATAGACCTACCCACTGTGGTGGCCTCGTGTCAGGGATCTACTGGAGGGCTCAGGTCTCCAGCAGGAGGTTCAAGTCTGAGTAAGCAGCAGGTGATGGGGTCCTATGGACAGAGGAGTCGGGTAGGGGCAGCACCAGGAAACTGAGAGCAGCTCCTAATGGATGCCTGTCCGTCTTTAAGCCTATGAGAAGGTGGCAGGGACTGAGTCATCAGGCTGACCAAGGATGGGGCAGAACCCCTGTCTTGGGAGAAGACCAAGGTTATTGGCAGTTATCAGAACAAAGCCTTAGAAGGAAGAAAACAACAAAGCAAAACACTTGGGTACAGGCTAAAGAGCAGGGGAGGAGAACAGGGACAGTAGACTTCTAGCACGTGGTCTGTAATCTCTCTGTGCCTCAGTCTCCTAGTTGGTAAAATGGAAGTAGTAAAATTTGCTACCTCAGAAGGTATTCCAGATGATTAAATGAAATAATATATGTGAAGTGCCTAGAATGGTGTATGGCACCAAGTGAGTGCTTAGTCAGCATTGGTGATGATGGCAGTGAAGTGAAGAAGATGGTGAGGGTGAGGATGATGGTGACAATGGTGATGATGGTAATTATGTTGGTGATGACTACATTGATGACGATGATGAATCAGAAAGTACCGTGGGAGTACCTGCTCCTCAAGACAGAACTGGCCCTGGGACAGGCGTGCAACTTATAGGTGGAGATCCAGTGACAGCCAGCAGGTGGGGAAGTGGGATGCAGTGCAGAACAAGCCTTGATGAGCACTTGGTAATTATTTGGTGTTTAGAGGTATACCAGGTAACCCCAAGGAGTCCGTTGCTGCTGTTTCTTTGGTTACTTGCTAGTACCTTTGTGTGGATAACTGAATCCATCAGTTCAATTTTTACAATGGGTACCATTTGAATATTTAAGAGAGGATTTTCAAGAAAATAATTATTTGTTTTTATGTGTCCCTAAACTTCTCCAATTTTTCCCCTGGTTGCCTGCTCACGTTGAGCAAGGACAAATGGCAGTCTGTGTGGTCCCTAACAGCACCGTTGACACGTGTCGTGGATGATATAGAGAGCTTAACAAGGTTTCTGTCCTTCCTTGAACATGTTTCTGTCATTGTCTTGTCTTTATTTCTCAACATACTGTCTGTCTCATGCTTGTGGATCAAATTATACAATGTCAATACCTAGGGATTAAAAACATAATAGGAATTTTAATTCAGTTGATAGTGTAAAAGGCACTAGGCTTTCTGTGCTGTGGTCTCTCGGGATGGTTAATGGTGAGCAGCCTCAGCCCAGAAACCTTCCGTGAAATCCTTGAAGACGAATAGAGACAGTTGCAGTGTTAATGTGGTTAAATGGTGTGATGGGAGCACCTGACAGTCTTAGGGGATAGGGGAAGGCCCACGGAGAGGGTAACGTCTTTAATTTTCCTAAAAGTCTGTCCAACATATTCCTTAACTTCCAGACTTCAAATCACGACTTTAAAGGCCTCGACAGTTTTGATGCCACCAGTCTTTTCCCCAGCGTTGAATCCTGCCTGACAGTTATCCCCGCCTTTCCATCTCTTGCCTCTTTAGTCATTCTCCTGTGCTGCACTGCTCATCCCAACATTAAAATATCTTTGGTAAGATTTGAGGGGGTTACTTACTGCTCTGTGAATACTATATGGCAAAGAACTGAAGAATCCTCCAAAGATCATTTTCTCTTTAGTGTGATTAGCATTTTCATGAGTTGTTAAGGTAATGTGTCTGGTGATTAAAATTTGGAATATTTCAAAGAGACTCTTCATAGCAACTTTCAAGATCTATATGTTTTACATTTAAAATTTATACTAGGATGCTGTCCGTTTCTCCCAGCTTAGGGTTTTGTGGTAAAGGTGAGCACTCTGATCCGTGGGTTCCCTTTATGTTGAAGTTTATGGAATGAATGAAAAAGTCATGTTAGTGCTTTGAGTTTGCGTACATTGGCTTGATAGAAAGGAAAAATTTGGGTGATTTCAAAGTGTTACTGTATCGCTACATGGATTACATCTTTTTTTTTTTTTTTGACAGACCTGACTGTACCATGCAAGACTCTTTTATTCTCTTGATTCTCCAAGTCACAATCATATCTCTAGGTTCATTTCAGCCTTTGGGAGGGACATGTCGTATTCAGGGACACAGCCAGATCTCCTAGCCGGTGTCCCAGGCACACTGGTCATTGGGTTTGCACTTTTGTCTGTCCTGCTACAGAGGCTAGGGAAGGGCTGTCCATCTGTTTTCTGCCCTTGGAGATCAGGTCCAAATGTGTTTCCTGTTTGTTCTCTTCTGTGGCTTTTGTTTGTTTGCTTTCGTAAGGACAAAATGCTACTTGCTAGGGGCAAATTGGCTCACTGTTTGTATACATGCAAATTCTCCGTGCATATTGTATGCATAATCTCATATGAAATAACCGTTTTCTAATTAACACCCCAGTGATATTTATGGTGATTGAGGTTAGTTTAGAGACAACAAGGAAATACTTCTAATTTTATCTTTCCATGCTGTGGGGAAAAGGAGAATTTGACAAGGCAGTTTAAGAGAAAGGGAAAGTAGAGCAAACTTTCTATGAGGAAAATTCCAAATGCTTGATGTTTCAGAATCTTCAATATTATAATGCAGTTTAAAAACATAAGGTACTATGAAGTGTGTGTTTGTATGTCGAATAATGTATCTTTAAATGACAAGTGTTCCACACAAAGATCTGTTTGTAGAAAAGGAACCAGTCATCATGTGAGATTTTAAAAAATTAACGTACATCTTCTATGCCTTGGGTATTCTAAGTCCCAGTTATGGTATGGAATCTTGATAGTGTACTATGTATATGTGTAAATTTTGAACCAAATCTGACTCTAGGTCTAGAAGGAATAATATTAGGAAAAAATACATTTTAAATAGAAACATTTTTGTCTTGCTTTCTGGTTTTCTATACTGTATATACACAGTATAGAAAAATAAGAAAATACAGAAAAGCCTAAAAAACAAACTAATTATGTTTAAACCTCTAATCCCTACCCCCATCTCAGATTTAACCACATGTTGGCATATTTCCTCCCAGACTCTTGTCTGTGTATGTATATATATATTTGTTCAACAAATAGTGAGTACCTACTTTTTGAATTGCCAGACACCACTGGGTTCTGGGGATACAACAGTGAACAAAACATACAGAATTGCCTGCCCCAGTGGACTTTACATTCTGTATATATCCACCCATTTACCCAAATACACATTGGGATCAAGCTGTCATACTGTGCGCTTGCTTACATTCCTTAACCTTCTATAAGGAACACTCTTCCCTTGTTAAATATTCTCTGGTGTTGTGATTCTTAATGGTTATATACCTTTTTATCTTGTGAATGGACCATAGTTTATTTAAGTATCCCTCAATTCAAGCTATTTAAGTGCTTTCTGTTATTATAAAAATAAGTAACCATGAATATCTTTTTCTTTTTTTTTTTAATTGGCCTCACAGCTTGCGGGATCTTAGTTCCCTGACCAGGGATCGAACCCCTGCCTCCTGCAGTGGAAGCACGGAGCCCTAACCACTGGACTGCCAGGGAATTCCCAATGAATATCTTTAAATGTACATCTTCACTTTCATAATTTATCATCCTTAGGGTAGATTATTAGATATGAGTTTAGCAGGTTGAAAAGTAGGAACATTTTAAAGACTCCACAAACACTGTTAAATTACCATCTTGGGGCTTCCCTGGTGGCGCAGTGGTTGAGAGTCCGCCTGCCGATGCGGGGGATGCGGGTTCGTGCCCCGGTCCGGGAAGATCCCACATGCCGCGGAGCGGCTGGGCCCGTGAGCCATGGCCGCTGAGCCTGTGTGTCCGGAGCCTGTGCTCCGCAATGGGAGAGGCCACAGCAGTGAGAGGCCTGCGTACCGCAAAAAAAAAAAAAAAAAATTACCATCTTGAAATATTGTATAGTTTGCACTTTTATTAACAACATATCTGTGCTCCTTTTTAAAATGTCATACTTCCCAGTGTTTAACATTATCAGGATAAAGAAAACTTTACCAGTTTGACTGGTGAAAAGTATTCTCAGAGTTTTCAATCATAATTCTTTGATTATTTCTAAGAACACACGTTTTTTAATATCTTTATTTCTGTGGCCCATGTTTTAAAGTCGTTTGCCTGTTTTCCTATCTAAAGTATTGTTTTTCTTATTTATCAGCACCCTTTATATATTGAGCCATTTAGTCTATTATCATGTATGTAGCAAAATTTTCCCGAGGTGGAGAATATACGGTTTCCCCAACTTTTCCAGCAACCAAATCACGTGACAGGAAATGAGGAGGAGGCCCTCCTCTTGGTGTGGATTTTAAACCAGAATCTCTCTCCATAACCACAGCAGCAACAGCTAAGTTGCTGTGATTGTAGTACCTGCAAGCAGTAATGTCCAAGAAATATAATAGTTCTACAGACAGGGCTGCGTTTAGTGCCTGAGCTGCCAGTCATGCAGGTACGAGTAAGCATGTGAGCACAGGGATCGAACTCAGTACTGGGCAAATGGTACTCTACCTTGCCCCTCCCCCAATGTAGTAGTCGTGGTGCACGTGAATTTAATTGGTTTCCAAAAAATGCATGCCATCTCTATGTACCTCAGTGTACATGTAGATACACTTTCAGGTTATAAAAAGTCGAGCCTCGTGGTTGTGGATGAGTGAACCAAGAATGAGATCCTGACAAACAGCTGCTGTTCTGAACGGGGGGATAGATTTATGCTTAAACCGGAGTAAACTGTGCCACCAGGTAATAATTTTGAGCAATGAAGTACGTTTGCTACAGTAACCGTTAAAGAAACAGATAAATCACAGTAATTTCAACGTGGCACTTTAGCCATTCTGTAAATGGGTATTTTAGATTTCATTTGCTTTTGAACTAAGTTCAATAATATACAGAGTGAGACATTCAAAGATTAATGCTTAGAAAGGAGGAAAATCACTGGACAAGAACAGAAACATATCATTTATGTATATTACATTGGGGCTTGGTCTGCCTGTGTTTCCATTATAAATCGGATTTTTCAAGCATTCGTAATACAGCAGTAAAAAGTTTGCCCTGGGCTGAAACTTGACAGTTGTCTCAGCTTTCTGAGATTCCAATTTTTATTTTATTCTTACTCTTCTTAATCAAATACTGTGACATCTATGCATGTGTTTTTTTAAATTTTATTTAATTTATTTTGTATACAGCAGGTTCTTATTAGGAATCTGTTTTATACATAGTAGTGTATATATGTCAATCCCAATGTGTTTTTAAATGTTTTACATCATTGCTATTAATTCAAAAGTCCATTTCTTTTAGAAGTCAAACTTTGTGGCTGATGATTTCAGAATACACTGTATTGTCATTGATTGTCATTGATTCTGAGGCTTTTTAAGATTTTTAAAAAACTTTGGGGACTTCCCTGGTGGTTCAGTGGGTAAGACTCCACGCTCCCAATGCAGGGGACCCGGGTTCGATCCCTGGTCAGGGAACTAGGTCCCACATGCCACAACTAAAAAAAAGATCTCGCATACCACAACTAAAGATCCCGTATTATGCGACTAAAGGATCCGGCATGTCGCAGCTGAAGATCCTGCACGCGGCAGCGAAGATCCTGCATGCCGCAACTAAGACACCGGCGCAGCCAAATAAATTTTAAAAAATAATAAATAAATGAATTTTTAAAAGGTGGTTAAAAAACTTTTAAAGATGGTTTGGAAATATGATTCAAAGTCTGAGAAAGAACAATGGTTAAATGTTATGATAGTGTTTGATTTTTTTTTAAATAGCAATCTTTTATTTATTTATTTATTTTTATATTTATTTTTGGCTGTGTTGGGTCTTCGTTTCTGTGCGAGGGCTTTCTCTAGTTGCTGCAAGTGGGGGCCACTCTTCATCGCGGTGCACGGGCCTCTTCACTATCACAGCCTCTCTTGTTGCAGAGCACAGGCTCCAGACGTGCAGTCTCAGTAGTTGTGGCTCACGGGCCTAGTTGCTCCGCGGCATGTGGGTTCTTCCCAGACCAGGGCTCGAACCTGTGTCCCCGGCATTAGCAGGCAGATTCTCAACCACTGTGCCACCAGGGAAGCCCAGCGTTTGATTTTTATAGCTGCAAAGACAACAATAATAATGCTCTAAATCATGACAAAATGTGAGTCAGTATCTTAGAGGATTCATTTAAATTTGGCATCTCCAGTTTGGTGAAGCTACATAATTTTGTAAAACCCATATTCAGACACCCAGTCTGCTTACTAATCAGAGCAGGTGTTATTTATGTGATGATATGAACGCTTTGGGGTTTTTATATTCTCAGTTATGTTCATCTTACTTGATCATGAGCTCCTGAAGTTCAGTGACTATTCTTTATACTTCCAGTACCCAACATGTCAACTAGGTACAGAGGTGACACTTAGGAAATATGGGTTGAATAAATGAATACATGAGTTTTGTTCAGTTATAGACTGTCACCAACTTCTGAAGATTATTCATTCTGAAACACGTGAGTCACTGGGTTAGGACTTGTTCATTTTCCTGTAAAAGTGTAATGTAAAAAGTAAATTTTCCCACAAAGGCTTATTTAATTTCCAACGATTACACTCTAGCACAATCACTGTAGTCGACAGAGGTCTGGATCTGTTTCTGAAAAACAGTCCCTCCCAGTCAGTAGACAGTCCCATGGTAATGCTCAAACCCTCCAGTTATATGTATTCTACATGTTGTAAATAATTCATTCTATTATCAGGCACTTTTTTAAATAATGTTGAGCCTACCTCTTTCCTTTTACTTTAAAATCATCAATCTTGGGAATTCCCTCACTTTCACTGCCGAGGACCCGGGTTCAATCCCTGGTCGGGGAACTAAGATCCCACAAGCTTCATGGTGTGGCCAAAAAATAAAAATAAATAAATAAATAAAATAAAAGTAACAATCATTAGTCTTGGTCATCCCCTTCTAGAGCAGTGAAGACCAGGCTGGAGTTTAGGTGTGACTCAGGGTATACTGATCCCTTCAACCTCCAGGCCACTGAATCCAACATTAGAGTCAGCTCTGAGCAGCCTTGTCTGGGGCAGCAGTTCTCAAAGTATAGCTCCCCAGCCAGCAGTGTGCGCATCACCTGGAACTTGGTAGAAATGCAAATTAGAGGGCTCATCCCAGATGGACTGAATCTGTAATTCTGGGGAGGGGTCCAGCAATAGTGTCGAACAAGCCAGGGGATTGCAGGGTACTAAGTGTGGAACCTCTGTTCTAGGGCTCACTGGATCGTGGTCCCAAGGAGGGACCTTGATATGCGATTCCTCTGGCAGCAAGCTCAGTGGTGGCACGCAGTTCGTCAGCCAGTTGCCCAGCGCTCTGCTCCTGTACATCATGGGCAAGGGGACTTGGAGCTGTTGAAGGAGTTTGGAGCAAGGTTCAGGCATGTAGTCCAAGGTGCAGTGGTCAGACACGGTGGCACAGCGACTCTCTGGCCCTGTGTGGCTGAGCTAGTTTCAGGATGGACATTAGAACTTGGTCATTTTGTAATACCTAATATGAAAATTTTTAACTAGATTTGAAATCTGTTACATTTTCATAAGCAGTTTCACTGTGACACTGGGCAAAGTGCTGTTAGATCCTTGCAATGTAAATTGCCATAAGTATTTCAGTGGTTATAGAAATGGACAAAACAATTTTGATGACTTAGTTGTGTGAATAAAATTCCTTGTTAGTAATGACCAACAAGAGTGGTAAGAGCTCATCACTAAAAGTTTTGGCCTAACTTAGCTTACAGTCATTTCAATCATATAATTTAATTTTTTTAAAGTTATTTTTCAGTAAGCTCGAAGTTCTATTAAAAAACTAAAAAGATTTTATTTGGAAGTTTTGTACCAATTCAGTATTTAATATTTTCATGGGACTTTCCTAGCGGTCCAGTGGTTAGGACTCTGTACTTCAACTGCAGGGAGCACGGGTTCCATCCCTGATTGGGGAACTAAGATCCCGCATGCCACAGGAAAAATTTAACATTTTCCCTAATACTCTGGTATAATCAGTATATATTATTTAAACACGTAATAAATGTTTTCCCACTCAACCCCTCCTCAGTGCCTCAGTGTGCAGTGGCCTGTTACTGTTGTGCTGTATGGGAAGAGGCACAAGGCGGCTGTCTGCCCTCTCTCCTTGGAAGGCCTTACCATGTTTCCATTCTCCTTCCCTTCTCTGAGTAAACAGCTCCAGGTCCTCCAATTGATCTCATTCATATGACTCCATTTCTAGACACCCTTCTAACAAAGGTTCTCCTGGTTTTCATTATCATCTGGAAAATCTGGCATCCAAAGCTGAGCACAGCTGTCCAGATATCACGCCTGGTGCTAGAACAGAAGGAATACTGGGCCTGTGATTTAGACATTAAGTGCAAATGATTCCCATGAGTGACTTTAGAAATCACTAGAATGTAAGCTCCATGAAGGCAGCAACTGTCTTTTTTCACTGTTTTATCCTTCTTGACTAGAACAGTGCTTAGCGTACGGTGTGTGATCAATAACTTTTTTTCTTTTGCGGTACACGGGCCTCTCACTGCTGTGGCCTCTCCCGTTGCGGAGCGCAGGCTCCGGACGCGCAGGCTCAGCGGCCATGGCTCACGGGCCCAGCTGCTCCGCGGCATGTGGGATCCTCCCGGACCGGGGCACGAACCCGTGTCCCCTGCATCGGCAGGCGGACTCTCAACCACTGCGCCACCAGGGAAGCCCAATAACTATTTTTTAAATTAAGGAGTGGTTAGATGAAAGAGCAAATGAAGAGACACGGAGAGAAATTAAAAATAAGTGGGCCCCGTTTAGTTGCTTTCTGTGACTTTTGTCCAGTCAGCAACTAGATGTACCCAGAGTATCTCTTGGTGAGTGTGGATCACTGCACATTGTTCTCACAACAGTGAGATTGGATGGGCCATCCAGAGGCGCTGGATGTTGTGCGTATCCACCACTGGGAAATGCAGGGGCCATTTGTATGTTGGTCTTCATAAGCCAAGTCCTGCTAGTAAAATGAAAAATTGAATTACACAACTTTTTTTTTTTTTTTTTGGCTGCACCGCACGGCTTGCGGGATCTTAGTTCCCCAACCAGGGGTCGAATCGACCCCAGGCCCCGGCAGTGAAAGCACCAAGTCCTAACCACTGGACCGCCAGGGAATTCTCTCACAACTTTTTTAAAAGGGTGATTAAAATGTCTTCATGACACTGTGTCTTTAATATTTACATTTATGTGACATGGCATACTTGTGTTAACTTTGTTCGTAGTAAAAGGTGCATTCTTCTACCGTGATGCATTTTATTGAAATGATCTATCATCAGGCAACGGTTTAGGTCTTATTCCTACCTGTCTTCAAGATGCTTGGTGCATGCTATGTACTCAACACTGTTAAAGTTGTAGCCTGAAAGATCTAGTATATCATTTCCTAAGACAGTTTAGAAATTAAAGAATCGTACTGCCTTGTTGTTTGAAATGAGGCATGAGAGTACCAAGCTTGACACTCTTAGATTAAAATTATCCCTGATTTTAACCAATTCATCTAACATTCACTGACTCTCCCCTGTGTTTTAGCATAGTCATGCTTCAAGATGGCAGAACTCACCCTGCTTTCTCCCCAGACTGAGTTCTGCCCCTGTCCTGGGTACTTCCAGTAGATAGGAGGATGTGCATTTCATGAATGTCCCCTTGGGAGGTCCCTTGGTTTTCAACAGAGGATCTCAGGCCTACCTCCAGCTTTGCTGAAGTTAAAGCACTTGTGGGACAGTTCTGCAGGGGCGTGGCTTGTGATGTTGGTCAGTGTGATATAGTGTCCTCTCTGCCAGAAGCCAGAGGAGAAATTCTCATTCTCATGATGGATAATGTCAATCTAACCGATCATGTCTCCTTTGCATTAAACATTAGAAGCTTAGCCCCAAACGTGTGGTCTATCTTTAGTGTAGAATCCATAACCTGAATTTTGTGAACTAACCTAATTCATGGACCAGTTTTACTACACAATCTTGATTTTTCTCCCCCTTTGTATCATTGACATTAGTTTTTTAACGTTATCAGGCAACATTGCACTTAAGGTTTATCAGACATTTTAAGTCATTTTTTGGAATGTGGAGAGGTCTAATAAATATGTAACAAATGCTTAGAGAACGTGGACTAATGCAGCAAGGAGACTCAATTACCACAGAGCAGTAATGGCTAGGTTGGAATTGCCACTTTTGGTTTCTTATCAATGCTTATAGAAATTCACTGATCTGTTCATTATAGTTGGGTTTTAAGGCTGCAGTTAGTATAATAGCGTTCAACTGTGAAAAAAAAAGCTTTTTCCTTGGAACATTTCTTCTTTGATGTGGTGGGATGAGAGTAGTTTTCCATTCACTTTCACTCATTAGAAAAAATTTGATATGCTGGGCGGTGAGCTTATTTACAGGAGCCTGAAAATGACTAACGTTTCCTGTTTCACCTATGAACGATTAGGTAAAATAAGATATGACAACCTGTGCGACCGAATTTAGAACACACAGACTACTACAGATTTTACCCTAAAAGTGATTCAATACCTTAACATGGTCTTTTTAAGTTATTATAGGTCTGAGTTGTAGATCTTTTTGAGAATATTTGTTGAATTGCTTTTACTTACCGATCTAACTCTGCAACCCGAAAGAAATCTTAAAGCATGAAAATACATGTCCCAATCAGTAGAACTGGAATGAAAAATTAATGGGAGAGTCAGAATTACTGGCAAAGTAATCCAGTTTAAACAAATCAAACCAATAGATACCCATGAAGCTCTCTCTCTTGTTCAGAAAGTAACAGCCATGAGGAGAGGGACCCTCGTCTTGTTCACTGCTGCCTCCTTAGCACTTCACATGGGGCTTGGTCCATAATAAGTGCTGAATAGTTTTTGTTGGACTGTGAGACTGTGTGTGTGTCTGTCTGTCTGTGTGCCTGTCTGTATGTGGGTACAATGAATCCCCGTTAAGAAGGCATTTACAGGGCTTCCCTGGTGGCACAGTGGTTGAGAGTCCACCTGCCGATGCAGGGGACGCAGGTTCGTGCCCCGGTCCGGGAAGATCCCACATGCCGCAGAGCAGCTGGGCCCGTGAGCCATGGCCTCTGAGCCTGCGCGTGCGGAGCCTGTGCTCCGCAACGGGAGAGGCCACAACAGTGAGAGGCCTGCGTACCGCAAAAAAAAAAAAAAAGGCATTTACAGTCTAGTTGAGGGAATATGATGCAAATAAGCGAGCAGAAGAGTAGCTACATGTAGGGAGACCCTCAGGAATGGCATTTAAGGCACAGTTGGGCAGCGAAGGTTTAATGGGAGGTGGGTTTGTAGATGAAGGATGACTAGGGTTTGGGTGGAAAGGAAACAGAAGTGAAACTACTGGGACAGCAAGCACTCAGGGGACATTGGACCCAGCACCCGGTCTCTAAGACATTGGACCCAGCACCCAGTTTATGATCCGGCCTGTCGGTCAAATGGCCTCTCCTTCAGAAATGTGGACTTTATCCTGTTGGTATTGTGTTTCCACATTTTGGGAAAATTTTGGAACGGAGAAAGGACACAGAGTACAAAGCAGTGTGCTTCTCGAAGTGACATGAGCAGACGGATCACCTGGGGATCTTGGTGAAATGCAGATTTTGATTCAGGAGGTCTGGGGTGGGGCCCAAGACCGCTGTTCTAACAAGCTTCCAGGTGGTTCTAATGTTCATGATACATGAAGCACTTTAAATAGCGAGGACATAGCATTAGGATTTCAAGAAGATTTAATGGACAGTAGTGCTTGAATGGGCATGACACTGCTCCATCCTGGGGTTTTAGAGTCCAAAAGGAACTTAAAGATAATCAAATGGTCCATTTCTCTTTCATTGCCATTGGAAAAAACAAATAAAATAAAACGGAGGTTTAAAGTGGGAGCCAGACTGGAACTCAATTCTCCTGGCTTGACGTCATCACCTCCCACCCTCCTGTGCAGCGCGGTCCAGGTCTGTGAGGGGAGGACTGCAAAGAAGCTGGGGTCTGTGGGAATGGAATGGGTTGGCTGGGATGCAAGAAGCCATGTGAAGGGAGAAGCAGCAGCTCCTAGTAGCTGATGTGATGGGGAGTGAGAAAACGCCCAAGAAAACGTTGAGGTTTAAATCCTGAGAAAATGAACACATGCCACACTGATGGGTTGGAATGGAGGAGTCAGACAAGAGGGGAGGAGACTCGGCCAACGGGAGGTACCACCACTTCAGTCTTCTTGTCAAGTGAGAGATGCCACATGCGTCTTAAAATCGACCACCAGCAGCAACTTTGCCCAGCAGTTCAGAGCTTGGTTCCCTCCATTAATTGAACACATTAATAAGAGCATGTGGCGTTTCACTTGTAGCTGAAAGTTGTAAGTGCTCAGTCCTTTCACTTTTTTCGAGGCCTCCTTCCTGTACCCAGGATGGAGGAGGAGAACTTGATGCCAAGCAGAGCTGGTGGGCGCCTGAGGTTCTTCCTCTCTGCTTTTGGAATAGGAGAGCGGTTTAGCCTTCCTGCTTTTCCAGCTGTAAAGTTCATTTGGCTTCCAGCTCTGCCACCATTAAGGGAGGGAGAGGTGTGGGTTTCCACAAGAACGTGGAAACAAAGTTGGGGTGAAGATGAGGGCAGGATACTGGCTTTCCTGGTCCTACTCTGCCCTGAGTGGGTTTTTGACGCTGGTGTATTGCACAGTGGGTTGTAGCACTTCAGAGTGAAAATGTAGCCTATCAGGGTCAGAGCCTTAGTTTTCTATTTGACCCATGCCCTACTGGTGTGACCTTATAGTGTGTGTGTGTGTGTGTGTGTGTGTGTGTGTGTGTGTTGCCTGTGTTTGGGCACACGTGCACATGCCCAAGCTGGTGAAAGCACACACGTGCTCTCATGTTTTGGTTCTGGTTTTGGTTCTGATTTTGGCAAACCAGTGATTTCATCTTGAAACATTTGTTCTTTTTTTTGCTTCTATGTTAGACGTAATAAACATTTAGGGAACTATTTCCAGAAATTGTCCAAGTTGATAAGAAATGGATTTGAGGTTTTCTCCCCTAGTAATTTTGTCATCTGATTCCTTTCTAAAAAAAACTGTATGATACTATGGTTTAGTCTCTTTCATTCAAATTATGAATATGAGATTATTTCTAAAATCATCATGGACCTTTATTATTAAACATAAAATTCATGCATAGCTTTATGACACTAGTTATTAAAACTTTTAACACTTGAAGAATTTTAAACAGGGCATGGCCTAATTTGAGAAGTTAAGTTTTGATATTAAGTTTTAATTTTTGAGATAAAACTAAAATTATCAGATTTAATTTTTTAGAATGGTTATTATGTTTAAAAAATACAAAATTAATATGTGCTTGAAAATATGTTAAAAATTCAGAAATACAGTGGCCTTTGCAGGAACTATCATTGGTGTTTAGGAATGCTTTCAGATGTTTTCTCATACATTTATAAACATATACATGTAGATAGTTTTAAAACATATATAGGATCTGGAGATTGCAGTTTAAAATTTTTAATTTTTATAACTAACTTTATAATTTTTTATTTTTTTTTAAATTGAAGTATAGTTGATTTACAATGTTTCAGGTGTACAACAAAGTGATTCACTATGTTATATATATATGTATGTATATACTTTTTCAGATTCTTTCCCATTATAGGTTATTACAAGATACTGAATATAGTTCCCTGTGCTATACTGTAGGACCTTGTTGTTTATCCTTTTTTTTTTTTTTAAAACATTTATTTATTTTTGGCTGCTTTGGGTCTGTTGCTGCCTGCAGGCTTTCACTAGTTGCGGTGAGCGGAGGCTACTCTTCGTTGCGGTTCTTGGGCTTCTCATTGTGGTGGCTTCTCTTGTTGCGGAGCATGGGTTCTAGACACACAGGCTTCAGTAGTTGTGGCGCACGGGCTCAGTAGCTGTGGTACACGGGCTTAGTTGCTCTGCAACAAGTGGGATCTTCCTGGAACAGGGATCGAACCGTTGTCCCCTGCATTGGCAGGCAGATTCTTAACCACTGCGCCACCAGGTCCCTATCCGTTTTATATATGGTATTGTGTAGCTGTATCCCAAACTCCAAATTTACCACCTCCATCTTTCCTGTTTGGTAACCATAAGTTCGTTTTCTATGTCCGTGAGTCTCTTTCTGTTTTCTAAATAAGTTCATTTGTATCTTTTTTTAGATTCCACATGTAAGTGATATCATATGATAATACTTATGTATTGATATCATATTATAAGTAATCATTTGTTTTTAATTTTAAATTTGTTTAATTTTAAAACCTTTTTTCTTCATTTCTTACTATTTATAATACTGTTATTACAACTTAAAAAATAATTGAAGTATAACTGACATACCCTCTGCCACACCTCTCCCCCCCTCAATGCTGCCAGTGCTCAAAGCCAAACGAACTTTACAGTTGGAAAAGCAGGAGGGGTAAACATCGTGTTAGTTTCAGGAGTACAACATAATATTTGATATTTGTATGTGATATTTGTATGTATGATAATTGCAAAATTATCACCACTGTAAGTCTGGTTTGGAGATTGTATTTTTAAGCTGATTTTCCATTGTTAGAAAAAGAAATAATAAAGGCAATGCAAGATTACATGCTTGTAAAAAGCGGCAAAGAGAATAGAAGTGTAGATCCTCTCAGACCTTTTCCTATGCACATACTTACATGCACCCATGTTGGGCGGTATTTATATTTTGCTTTGGCTTTCTCTGTTCATACTTCATTAAGTTAGGGAGGTTTCCTTAAGCGTTTGTAATTTACAAACTCACTAAGAATTTGTAATGTTAATGATATTTGTCATTCTTAACTAAGGCATACACATGTTGCTTAGTGATAAGCAGTTTAATTCATAGGTCAAGTTCCATACATCCACTTTCTTTTTAAATTTTTTAAACTTTAACTAAGCTATGATACCCTAACCTACAGTTACAGGTTCAGGCTCAGCTTCCAGTGCTGTGTGGCTCCCTGGATGCCCATATTGAACATGGACCAACGTTTGGAGTTATTTCTCATAAAATACTGCTCAGAATACTCTGTCAAGAGCAAAGTCAATGAGCATATCATACTCAAAAAGTATTAGGATGATAGATTTATACCTGGGAAACAGTAGTGAGTCCTTCTCTAATGAACTCTGTGGTTGTGTTCAAGTTGGAGTGTGTTTCTTCATGTTCTTTTGCAACATTTAGATGGAATATCTAAATTTGTTGAAAGTGATTTTTTTTTTTTTTTTTTTGCGGTAACCAAAGAAAGTTTTCCAGTGCTAGGAAAGAGTCGAATTCTTGATAATTGAGCCATTTGCTCAAGACTGAGCCACAGTTAGGATGTAAGAAACCCTGGTAGGTAAACCTTAACATTGAAAATTGTGAGGGAATTCCCTGGCAGTCCAGTGGTTAGGACTCCATGCTTTCACTGCAGGGGGCCCGGGATTGATCCCTGGTGGGGGAACTAAGATCCTGCAAAACAAAAAAAATTGTGATATTTCACGATACGGTGTGTGGGATTTTCTTCAAAGTAAAAGGGTGGAGCTGAATTATGGGTGAAGGTATAGATGAAATAAAGTTGATCCTGATGAGTAGATAATTGTTGCCGCTAGGTAATAAGCATTTGGGAGGTTGTTATATATACTGTTCTCCTTCCTTTTGTATATTTGAGATTTTCTATAATAAGTTTGAAATAAGAGACAAATAATAACTGTAGCCTAAAACACTGTGATACTTCAACTTTAAAAAATAATTCAATAGTGCTTTACAATTTTCAAAAGTTTCACACACATGATGTCATACAATACCATTAATAACTCTTTTTCCCTCCTACCCCTCTATTGCCCCTCCTCCCTTCCCTCTCTCCACTGGTAACCACTAGTTTGTTCTGTGTATCTGTGTCTGCTTCTTTTTTGTTTTATGTGATAAGTTCAGGATGAAATATATTGCCATGATATGCTGCTTGAGTAAACGCTATAAAAATCACAAAAGAATGTTTCAGGACATTGTCAAGAATAAATAGTCTCATCTCATTCCTGGTTTCAAAAACTTACCTGAACTCCCATCTCCTTGGCAGTCAGTACGGTGGACTGTAGTTTCCAAACAGCCTTAATGATACCTCCCATCCCAGTGCCCTTCTTACCATGTGACTTTGACCCTCCTCCAAGTGAGAGA
>NW_021703771.1:71916481-72071137 GCF_005190385.1 Monodon monoceros
CCTTCCCCTCATTACACTGGTTGAATTGGGAGCAGAGAAGGGGCTGGCCTAGTCTGGGGACTGGACAGGGAAGAGGGATGTCAAGGAGCCTTTCTCTGCCCATTCTTTTTTTTCCCAATAGTTCTTTTAATTTTTTAAAATTGAAGTATAGTTGATTTACAATATGTTCATTTTGGGTGTACGGCAAAGTGATTCAGTTATTTGTATATATGTATATTCTTTTTCAGAATCTTTTCCATTATGGTTTATCACAGGATATTGAATATAGTTCCCTGTACTATACAGTAGGACTTTCTTTATCCACTTTATTTATAGTAGTGTGTATCTGTCAATCCCAAACTCCTAATTTATTCCTCTTCCCCTACCCCCTTTCATAACTGTAAGTTTGCTATGTGGGAGTCTGTTTCTGTTTTGTAAATAGGTTCATTTGTATCGGTTTTTTTTTAGATTTCACATATAAGTGATATCATAGGATGTTTGACTTTCTCTGTCTGACTTACTTCACTTAGTATGATAATCTCTAGATCGATCCATGTTGCTGCAAATTCTCTGCCCATTCTGACCTGAATCTGTCCTTCTGAATTACGTAAGCAATACCCTTTATTGCTGCACACATGACTGGTGTTCCTTCTGTCTGACTCTGTCACACTTTTTCATTTCACACTGTGCTGTGAAAAAAAATCTAATTTTTTTAAGAGGTAAACAGAATAAAAAGTCCAGCACTTTTTCCTTAAGTGTGTATGACATATTTTCAAGATTTGTTTCATGCTCTGTACATAAGGTGTTTTATCCAAGTGTACGTCAGAATACCTGCTAGCTTTAACTCTTATTTGTAACGTTCCATTTCTTAGGCTCGATGGTAGGTCCACATGGGTCTCATCACATTCGCGAGAACATGATAGAATGATAGTCTTTTGTATGTTTGTCATTAATATCATGTGACATCCATCAATGTCATAATGATGGAATTTTGCCCATAGTTCATTCTGTTTTCTCACCAAACATCATATGGGTCCTTAACTTAGTGGATAATTTTACAAGCTTCTCCTCAATTGTGTAATATTTTTACTTTAGGATACGTTTACTCTAAGAAATGCCTCTTAACAATGATGGTCATCTCTCCTTGAGAGATGAAATTAATAATGTTTGCTCTGAACAACATTATTTTGTGGCATGTTCTGGGGAAAAAGAAGAAAAAAACCCACTAGAAACATCATTGTGCAAGATCTCCTGTTAAACATATCCTGTTCCTGGTAAAACAGATGTTCTGCATGGAAACAATAACTGGGTCCGTTATTTTAATGGGGTGAATTTTAATACATTGTATATCAAACTACACACCCAACCAATTTCCTAAGTAGCTACAGCACAGTCAAATGTCTATCATAAGTGACAAACTAACATGTGAAAATGAATTGTTTAGAATATTAGTTCCAGATCATCGAACATTTAATATGATTGGTAACAAGCATCAGTTTTGTATGCAGGAATGGGTACATTTTGCATAATATACCGTAAACATTGTGTTTATGGTGTGGAGTAACAAGTGATACACTCAATAAATAAAATTTATTAGAAAAGTGCAGATAAAAATGTACAATAAAGGCAGGTAATTTCCTATCATGGTCTACGTTACCGAGTAATGTAGAGACTCAGAGTATGAAGAAAGTTAAGAACAGAGGAGGGGAATAGAGTCGAATCAGTTACTTTGTGTTGATGGTTATGGCGTTGGGGGTTAGAGGGACCATTTCAGAGGAACTAATAGAGGTGCGCCAGAATGCCCAGGCTTCCATACCGACTCCTGAACAGGAAGACTTAAGATGAAAAAATTGCAAGCTGTACCTTTGCTTACCTCCTGCTGTTTAAGTTTTTAAATTTCTCTATGCCATAATGCTAAGAGGTTAGGTATCAGGGCATCGTGATTGGTTTCTAAGCACCAAGAACCTCTGAAATACACATCCCCTTTGTTGATTGCACTTGAGTCTGACATCATACCAATTGGACTTGGAATGTAACTCAAACATTTCCATACATTGTTTTGCGACAGAATATAAACTTGATCATTATAAACAAAGGTGGCAATAAAAACCAGGAGGATGTTAACCAAAGAGAAGTTCATTGGGGCTTCACACCCACTCTGATATTTTTTCATAACAAATAAGGTCCTGGGACTGGAGGTGAGTGGGTTGCCAGTCCATTAAACACTTTTTCAGTGTTTAAGAATCATCCTGTTCTCAGATTTAATCCCCCCAATGCATTCATTTTACCTTCTTTATTTGTACAGGATTCCTGTTACCTTGTTTACATTTATACTTTCACTCCGAGTTACACTTACGTTACTGTTTCATTGCTAAGTTTTAAAATATTGATCTAGATTTGCAGTTGTGCTGATGAATTAAGCAACCTGAAAAAAAATGAACAATTAGGTGCAAGTGAGAATTCGTAATTTGCATGATCTGCCCCCATTTCCTGACTGTTAGCTGAGACCAACAAAACAGTCTTCATATAGTGCACATACAGTCGTGGAGAAGATAGCAATCATTAAGAACTCAATAGGATTATTGAAAATCTCATAATTAATCTGATAGTTCAAACTTGTACAACATTAGTGATATTACTCCTTCCTCTAAAACTGCCCATCATCCTGCTTAGGACTTGCTGATCAGCCGGGGACCACCCTGGACTTGGATGACACTTTGATGCGAACCTCCGCTTTAGCACCTATTTAGATTTAAAATTTTTCTCTACTTATGAAAAATTATCAGTGCGGTGCTCTGTGCTCTATTTACTAGTATAACTCTCATTTTCTTATGGCATATTCTAACACTTCTAATAGTGTAATTATCCTGTTTTGTTGTCAAAGCTTATTTCAATATATTATTTTTTATCACAGGTAATGGGTTTATCTCTCTTTTTTTCTTTCTTTCTTTCTTTTTTCTCTTTTCTTTTTTTTTTAAACCGTAAAATGCGTGTTATACTCTATGACTTTATCTCTAAAATTGTTTGAGTCCTCTGCCTCTTCTTTATGACTGTATGGCACAAATGGATCATAGTAAATTCTGTGTCCTGATGACGGTCTAATCACATCCAGAGCATCATTTCACCATTAACTCTTAGTACCCTTCAGTTAGATTGTGCTTTTTTCTTCTGCAGTAAAATTATCAACAGTGTCAAGTGATGAAGTTTGGAAAACAGTTCAATTTTAAAAGGGTATGGCTCTCATTTTAAAAATAGTTTTTCCAGAAAATCTGTTTATCTCCTCCATCTATTCCCACTGTACCCTAGCATTTTCCAAATCCCCCCATCTCTTCTTACACAACTATTTGTCTTCTGGTGTGTGCCATGTTTGGAAGTCTCATTAAACCAGCATCTGTTCTGTTTTAGGAGAAACCCGAAGCCAGCCCAACGTCACTTCAGCTGCGGTCCCAGATCGAAGTAAGCACAGTGACTTTAATCATCTATTTTTGCTTCCGTCCTTTTTTTTTTTTTTTTTTTAAGTGGTATTATGTACAAATCAGATGAAGCCTGCTGTTCTGCCTGCACTGACACTGTGAATCTTCTCTCCTAGGAGTCACTGGGCTTCAGTAGCACCGTGTCAACACCAGAAGTGGAAAGAAAGTAAGTTTTCTTCCTTCTGTCCAGGAGGAGAATTTCTAAGGTGTCTTTTAGGTCCATCCTGAGGGACGTGAAATGGGTGATCATAATATTGTGTATGTACTACAGAGCTTGATGTCCTTTTCCTTACATGGTGTGTGTGTGTGTGTGTGTGTGTGTGTGTGTAGATGGATGAGTGTGTTTTATAATTCAACTGGTGATGCAGAGGGTTCTGCAAAGCGTTAATTGATTTCACACTCCTTATGGTAAGTGAGCTTAAATATCTGAAAGTGAGCATGGAGAAAAGGAAAGGACAGCTAAGTCAACCAGAATGGTTTTCTTCTTTTACACTGGTTTCTGATATAGGATGAAAGTCATAAAGAAGCAAGGTACAAAAATAGAATACATTCCAGAATAAAACAGTGATTACATAACCCTCTATGTACCTTGCTTTGGTGGGTGACCTTCAAACAGAGATAAATGCTTGTGACAGATTACAAAGGCTCACTACCCTTTCCTGTTAAAGGTAGTATGTTTGCCTCCTTGTCCTAACTTGGACCCTGTAATTTTTACTCTCATGGAAGATAATTCTATGTTACATCTTATATTTCCAGTATTTCTGTTTGGCCAGTTAAAAACAAAACAAAGCAATTTTTTTTTCCCTATAACCTTTCCCTCTTCTACTTTATTCTATCATAATTATGGTAGAATGTTCTCTTTATGGTTTTCTGAGGTAAAGAACTTTTGAGAAAGTCCACATCTTTAAACAGACACTTCCTCTGGCACAGAGCCACTCATACTGTTTCAGGCCAAGAGAGGCGTAGAAGTGGTTTAGGCATCAAGTATTTCTGGAATGAAAAGCACACGTTAGGCGAGCGTGTGTGTGCTTTACAGCACAGCTCTGCGTAATCCATCCACGTGTGTGTGCTGCTGGCACAGACACGGCTTCCAGGAGGGAAGGCTGCTGTGTGCCAAAGCTTCAGTTCTCACTAAGCAGCTTTGGATCAGGCCTGAGGAGTGTTAAGGGTGATGAGCAAAAGAAAACCAAGGCCATTGCTCACTCAAGGTTGGAAGGTAAATGTGCAGTAAATAGGAATTTCCTTTGTCTTAGTTGCATGTATTCTCCCAGGAACTTAGTAGCGTGGAGGCTGAAATAGCCAAGAGAGCTGAGTTGACATGGATTTTGAAATTGGAGGTACGATGGTGGTGTTGAACCGAGTGTGGGCAGAAACACTGAGTGAAGGGGCTGTGGGCTTTTCTGACCTGGTTTGCTACGTAAATGGCATGACTCAGGCTGAGAACTCAGGTGATCTCTCAGACTCTCTGAATATTTCAGTGGGCAAGAGATGTTTGCCTTTCCTCCTAAGAGGAAGTGACTCACCAGGTCACCAAATTTGTACTAATCTTATTTAGACTGGGTATTTCTCCTTCCCCTCAATTGTGGGTAGTCATTCTTTCTGTGTTTATAACCTCCACTTAGTAAAATGTGGCGTGACGCTTGTGGCCCAGAGAAAGACTGACAGCCTCCTGAGGTTAACAATTTTGAGACACACACACACACACACACACACACACACACACACACACACACACAAACACACACAGACACAGACACACAGAAACACACACACACAGCTGCTGACAAGCCCCAACCTCCCATCTGTAATACTACCGCTCTGCTTCTGTTAAATTAAATAGTTTATTTAAATTTAGTTGTTTCTAAAGAATTTGAAAATTTCAATCCATTTCATCCTCCACTTCCCTTTAAATGGTTTTCGAAAACAATGACACTTTTTTTTTTAATTAAAAAAAAAAAAAACTTTTGAAAAGTTTTTTAACTTACAGAAAGGTTACAAGAATTGTGTGATGAACTCCCATATAACTTTTACTTAGACTCACCAATCTGCATGCTTGGTCTCTCTCTTCTACACACATACACACACTTATGTAATATCATTAATTTTTACTGTTACTTCACTAAGTTGCACACCTCATGACCCTCACTCCTAAATACTTTACCATGTATCTCTTAAGACAAGGACAATCTTATAGAGAACCACAATATAATTACCAAATTAAAAAATTTAATAGTGATCTTCCTAATATACAGTTAATATTCAAGTTTCTCTAGTTGTCGCAATAATAATTCTTATAGCATTTGTTTTTCAATCCATCACTTTAAAAAAAATTACTCATGGCATTTACATGTCATGTCTCTTGCACATTTAATCTGAAAGGTTTTCTTGGCGATATTTTTTGAGAGTGTAGGCTAGGTGTCTTGTGAAATGTTTCTTGATCTGGGTTTTTTTTTTGTTTCTTGTTTTTTTTTAAGATTCAGGTAATGCATTTCTGGTGCTGTGGCCTCCACAGTGCATTACATCATGATGTCAGTTTGTCCCATCGTTGGTGATATTAATTCTGATCTTTTGGTTAGAGTGATGTCTGTCAGGTTTCTTCTAAGAAGTTACACTTTTCTCTTGTAATTAACAAATATTCTGTGGGGAGGTAATCTGAGACTATGTAAATGTCTTGTTCCTCATTAAATTTTTACCTAATGGTTTTAGATTCTTTTAGTGATTCTTGCCTGAATCAGTTTTTACTGTGATGGCTGCAAAATGGTGATACTTATTCTGAAATTGATGATTATTTTAGATTTAATTTAGATTTTTAATTTAGATTTTTTTTTTTTTTTGTCTTTTTAAACATGAGGTATCACCCTGGATGCTCAAGGTCAGATTATAATCTGAGTAGGTTTGATGTAGTGTTTATATTGAATTATTTGTATTTTTCTACTTGAAAATGCAAGTACTTTGAAATGCAAAATCCTGCTATTCTTCAAGTGAAAATCCTTGCTGGTAACTTTGCAAGCCCTGGTGGACGACCTGGCAAACCAGTTGGTTGTGTCTGGTGAGTGTCTGCAGAGTATCTGCCAACCAAAATATCCTTCTGAGTCAGCAGTGTTGTTTTATTGGCAGATGGTTTCTTCTACTTTTTATTCAAAAGGCAGGAGAACTCAGTAAACAAAAGTGGACAAATCCAAGAGCAGCACCACCTTAGAAGCAGAGGCATAGATGATGGCAGCAGGTAACAGGGGAGCTGAGAGGTTGATACGCCCTTCCGAATCCAGTCCCCCCTCTCCCCACAGTGGTCTCAGCACCCCTGCCCTCCCTTCTCCCCCAGTTAAACCTGTTGTAAGAAAAGTATTAGGCATTAATTATGATGCAAATGTCTGTTTTCTAAAAAATACATCACCTCTCCCAGTAGTACTTTGCATTTCACAAGGTTTAAAGTTTTAAGTTACAGGAATATAACTCTGGCAAGAAAACACCCAGGAGGTGGGTTTTGTTGGGGGAGACCAGCAGTGAGAATTCTAATACACCTGACCTGACAGCACCTGGGTAGCCTGACAAGTAGGGGGCTGCTTGGGCTCTATTTGGCTTGGCCCATCTGGCGTCTAGATGTGCAGAGCCTGCATGGTGAAAGCAGGGATGGACGGAGGGATGGATGGGGGGAGAGAGAGAGAGAGAGAGAGAGAGAGAGAGAGGGAGGGAGGGAGGGAATGGACCTGCCAGCCGCCCCCCTCCCAGCCCCCTTCCCAGTGTGACAGAGTCCCCATTCATCCTGATTTTCTTACAGTCCGTGGGCCCTCCATATGCTTTCACTGAAAATATAATAAAGGAGGCCAAAGGAGCTTTAATTTGAACCTCTTCTATTTATATCTATTTGCATTGCCTGTTGATGAGACTATCCACTTTATTACACCAATCTTGGATTTGTGTTGACTGGTTGAAAAGGTGAATGTTAGTTAAAATTTTTGTTACTCAAGAGTAACTGAGAGCAAGCCATTTTTGTTGGAAAACATCTTTGTAACTGTACCTATTCAGAGTGGGTGTGGGCAGGGAATGTGGTGCCTCCATCCCAGTTCTGTAAGGATGGAGCCGTCAGCCACGGCAGTGCCTCCCACCCCAGGGAATTCTGTATGGAGAAAAACCAGGAGACATTCTGTGCTTTGGATCCTGGCCCTATTAGTTAAGATGCATACCTAAGGAATAATCTCAGTGAGCCCAGATTCTTGCATCTTCTCATACATAGAAAGCCACTAAAATAATTAACTTGAAATGTGTGGGGTTTTTTTGGTGATTAGTAGTAATCTTTTGATGTTCAACTATGTGTTTTTTTCTCAGCCAAAAAAAATTTAAAAATCCTATATATCCTGGTTCCTCCCTTGTCTCTTAGCATCCGTTCCTCAGAGCTCTCTGAGAGGCTGTCCCCTGGCCTATA
The DNA here is from genome assembly GCF_005190385.1 of Monodon monoceros. Taxonomy (NCBI): domain Eukaryota; kingdom Metazoa; phylum Chordata; class Mammalia; order Artiodactyla; family Monodontidae; genus Monodon; species Monodon monoceros. The sequence continues at coordinate 71,924,357 of NW_021703771.1, forward strand.
GTCTTCAGTAAGATCTCCAAATAAAACTTAACTTGCAACTTTTATGTTGTGTGTTTTTCTTCAGTCAACAAAGTTTAGTTACAGGTAACAGAAAACCTGACAGATAGTGGCATAAACTAATACAAGTTTCACTAGATACATTCTTGTTCATGGGTAGGTCCAGGGCTGGCACTGTGGCTCAAGCAAGCCTTCAGGAACTTAGACTGTCCTTTCCCTTTCCCTTTCCCTTTCCCTTTCCCTTTCCCTTTTCCCTTTCCCTTTCCCTTTCCCTTTCCCTTTCCCTTTCCCTTTCCCTTTCCCTCCCTCCCTCTGGTTTTAAAATGCTGCTGCATCTTCCAGCAGGGAAGGAGAAGCAGGGTAAAGGGAAGAAGGTAAAAGGGCAGAAAGCCAAAGGCACTTCCCATACAAAGCTTTCCTAGAAAACCCTGTACGACACACTCCACTTTACCCTACTCATTTCTTCATGCAGCATCTGTTCCCAGAGCACCAGCTATGAGCACAGGGCACTGTTCTGGGTGCTCTTATTCCCATTGACAAATGCAGAAACTGAGGCACAGAGAGGTTGATAAATTGCCCAAGGCGACACAGCTAATATGTGACAGATCCCAGATTGGCTCCCACTTAAGAATTCATGCTCCTAACCACTAAGGTCTAGTTCCAAAATACCTGTAGTTGTATTGCTTATGCAGATAGAGAGGTGAGAGGTGAATTGAGTTCATGAACACTATGTAAATAGCAGCCGTTAAAACCTCCACTTTGGTTTCCCTCGGAAGTAGGAACAAGTTTTATTCTTATATAAGTCGGGTCTCTCATTTATCTATAGAGGCAGGAAGGTCCAAAATAAATCTCAAAACTTCACCTTAGCCAATATTTATAAACTCTTTTCTACTAAGTCTTTCACTAGAGTTGAAAATTCTCTGATTTCGTTTCCCTTTCTTTCATTACCTGTGGTGAAAAAGCCCAAAAAATATAGTAGCATGATGGAAGAGGAAGATATAATAAAAGGGAGGGAGCTGTGTTCTGTGGTCGGATAAAATGGATAGAGTTTATAAATATTCTGTGCAAGCATTTATTCCATTTGGCTTTGCTTCACTCTCGGAACTGTTTCATCTGGCAAGCTGGTGACTCTTCCTTTGGCCGTGCCACATGGCATGTGGGATCTTAGTTCCCCGACCAGGGATCGAACTCGCGCTCCCTGCATTGGAAGTGTGGAGTCCCGACCATTGGACCACCAGGGAAGTCCTGGTGACTCTTTGGAAGGTGTCAGCTTTCCTTTTTTCCCCCTCAAAAATCTGTCTTCCCCTCCTCTTTCCTCTAGACTCCAGGGAAGAAGCCCCAGCAGGCATTCATGTGTCCCCTTTGGTCCATCCCCCCCGCACGCTGTGTCACCTGCTACCTACTCTCCGGATTGCTTGCGTCCCATCATCCACCCTCTGCCTGCCTGGATGCCTCCTCCCTCCATCTGCTCCAGGTGGGTGGAGCTCCTGCAATCTGTCAGATGGGCCATATTCTCCCGCGGACGCTGAGCCTCTTGATTGCAGCTCCTCTGGTGTGGTGCCCTGTCCCCTACTCTCACCGTCCTCCCCACCCCCCTTACCTGCGCAAGCTCTATTCAACCTTATTTTTATTATTTTTGGCCGTGTAGCATGTGGGACCCCTGCACTGGAAGCGCCGAGTCTTAATCACTGGACTGCCAGGGAAATTCTTCCATTCAACCTTAAAAGCTCAGCTCTGGTCTTGCCTCTCCCAGAAGTCTTCCCTGATTTGCAGATGGAGGTGAAGCGTCCCACTGCTGGACTCTGTAACCCCTGAGCTCTCCTGCTGCTGTTGCAGTGGACTGCACTTGTGGGTGCTCCTACGTGGTGACTGTGTGTGTGTGTGTGAGTGTGTCAACTCCCACGCTAAGGCCAGGATCTTTTACATAAAAGGCTTTCAGTAATGTTGGATACATGCGTGACTGGGTGGGTGAGTGCACACTGGTACGTGCCACTTCTTCTCCACCCCATGAGAATCTCTCCATCCTCCCAAACCACAATTGCATTTCTCTCCCCTCTTAGTTGCTAAACTTTTCCCCTAAAGCTGGACTCTTCTCTTCCTTCCCTGCTGAGATGCTCTTTCCAAGGTCCGAGGCCCCTCCCCCTCACAGATGCTTGTTGCATTTGGCACTGATTTTCCCTTTGGTCACGCTGCTCTCTCCGCCCTTAGTGTCCATGACTTTGTGGTTTCCAGTTTCTCCCCCCTCACTTTATGCCCACTCTTGGCAGCTCCCTTCTTCCCTGCCCACCCCTTACTCTGGTTGTTCCCCTGGAGCTTTCATCCAGCCTGCAAGTTCTCCCAAGATACCTACCCCACCCGTGGCTTTGAACTACTGTCTTGGGCATCCACGTCAAATCTACGCCTCTCCCTCTGCACCATCCCCCCATCTGGTGACCTGCCTGTTTGCAGTCTTTTTATTTTTATTTTTTTTGCGGTACGCGGGCCTCTCACTGTTGTGGCCTCTCCTATTGCAGAGCACAGGCTCCGGACGCGCAGGCTCAGCGGCCATGGCTCACGGGCCCAGCCGCTCCGCGGCATGTGGGATCTTCCCGGACCAGGGCACAAACCCGTGTCCCCTGCATCGGCAGGCGGACTCTGAACCACTGCGCCACCAGGGAAGCCCGAGCCTTTACATCTTATTCCCGCTCTTCTTCCACGATTCCAGAACCTAACTGCCAAACCTTGTTGCTCCCTCTACTTCTATAACTTTCCCTTGTTCCCCTCCTTTTCATCTTCACTGCTCCACGTGAGACCCTTAACACTCTTCTCATGAACTGGAAAAGAGCATCCAGGAAGGTACTCCCTAAAGTACAGTTAGGCAGTTAGGTTCCGTCACACTGAGGGAGGATGCTGAGATCCCCTCAGGGACACTTAGAATTTAGGATCTCTGCAGGTTTTCACCTTTGTGATCAAAACCCCCCCCCCCCCCCCGCCTCCTCCTCCCCCCTCCCCCCCATAGAGCACCAGCTCATCTTTACTGCTGCATTTCCCAGTTTCCCAGCCACATGACCCAGTTCCAGACCCAGGGGATGCTCTTGTTTCCAAATGCCTCCTGGGTTGTCTGGAGTTCCTGCCTTGAAAGCATTTCCTTCTTTTAAGTCCTGTTTTAAGGACTGCTTCTCCTTGAATGCTTTCTCAGTCCCTTCGCCGGCTGTATTCTTTCCACCTCTTGGAATCCAGTAGCAATTTTGTGTGGATTTGATGTCTCTTAATGTCCTGTCACAGGTATCATCATCATTGTTGTCGACATTATAGCACTGCTTCCTGGGTTATTTATGTGTATTGGGCACTGGTGCTAGTCACTTTTATTGTATGTTATCATTTAATTTTTCATGAACTCATTGAGATGCGTACTATTTTTGAGGATAAGTACCTTGCCTAAGGTCCCAGAGCAAGAGACAAAAATCCTAATCTGGTCGAAGTGCCGTTATAGCCTTGGGGTTAAGATGCCTGGCCTGAAAGCGGATTCTCTGGGTTCACAGCCAGGTGCTTTCTTCCAACTCTTCAGCTCTTGGCTAGTTACTTACCTTCATATCTACAGATTCCACAACTATAAAAAGGATAACCATTTACAGTATTGGCCTCAGTCAGCTATCAAGCATCTAATAGGCGCTCAACAATCTTGTCTGTTATCACTGTCTGTTCCGTCTGACCCAAGTTCATGCCCTTGCCCCTGGCTCTAGCCCCCTGTGCACTTTTCTAATCCCACCCAACCCAGCATGATCGTGGGCTCCTAGAGGCCATGAACTCATTCTCTTCCTCTCTTTGGATTTTCTTTAATATTCAGAACAGTGGTTTGCATAGAGCAAGTGCTCATTAAATACTTGCATCAAATTTATTAAATGCCCCCAGTACTTGGAAGTAAGATTAAAACTGGATTATCTCCAGGACCGGAATTACAGAAGACCTACTTTGGTCTCACCTGTTAGCTAGCATATGCCAGTGTCTCCCTAAAATGATAGCAGTGTCATATGAAGGCAGTGCTTTCTGCTCGTGAATATTAGGATTAAAAAGACACCTGTTAAAAGCATTTTAAAAAACATGTAGTGGAGAGAATGGTAGTTTCCACAGATCCCCAGATCTCTTTCTAAGAGCTGCCCCTCCCCTTCGCACCCGATTCCATTCTGCAGTCTTGTTCAAGTTGGGCTCCACATACCATCTCCAGATAAAGGTATGATATGGAGAAGCACACAAAATATTAATTTTAAAAATCCTGAAAATGTTTTAAACCTGCAATTTTGTTGGGAAAGTACACTTGTTTTATTTTATTCTTAGTAACAGATTTATTGAGATATAGTTCACATACTGTACAACTCACCTGTTAAAAAGTATACAAGTCAGTGGGTTTTAGAATGTATATTCGCAGGGTTTTTGCGACTGTCACCACAGTCAGTTTTGGAGTATTTTTGTCAATTCAAAAAGAAATCCTGAAATGTGTAAGAAATTTCAGAAGTTCTTTTTGAAGTGGGACCTCTTCCTCAGTCAGCTCGTCCCCAGCGCCTGGGCTTGAGGAGAGGGGCTCAGGCTTCATCCGTTTGTGGAAGCCCCCTGAGGGCAGGGGCTGAGGCCTGCAGTCACGTGGACTCCTGTGTGACGGGCCGGGGCTCTCTTTCTCATTGGTAAACGTGAGCTCTAGAAGCCCACAGGCACGGCGATTGGTTATCAGTCGTCCTTGGGAACAGACGAGAGTCAGCGAGAACTGCTGGTGAGGCCCGCGAGTTCGCTTGGAAACCCAGGTCAAGCCGTGTCCCCCGGAGCCGAGACTAATGCATCCCGTTTCCACATCCTGTTTGTGGCAGAGCTGTGGGGTGTGGAGGGGAGCATCACTACTTTCCCGTGGGGAAAGAGCACGTGTGGGGAGTGCAGCAGCCTTGTGGAGGCACGTTCTTGAATGGCTCACAAGTCGGTTCTGCCCGGTTCAGGTGGGTGTGTCCCCACTGTCCCCCCGCCCCCAGGAAAGGGAGGTGAGTGCTCGTGGCCCGTTAGAGCAGCACCAAAGGCGACTCGGGCCCCCAGTGTCTGGTCCTTGGAGCTCACAGGGAGGAGGGGGCGAGGTGAGACAGGCAGACAGCAAACTTAAGTTTCAGAAAATAAGTAGGCTGCGCGAAGAGCCAGGCGTCAGCGTATGTATTTTGTATTCCTTTGCTTTAATCAGTTGAGCGGTAGCCATCTGCCAAGGCTGTGGACATGAGGGCAAGGTCACTGTCCAGGGGCTGGGCTTCCAGTCTGTCTGTGATTGTCACCCCTCCAGGCTTCAGCTCCCAGTGACACGGCAGTGAGTCTGAGTCAGGGGGTCTCCGGGTTCCTTCTAGCCTGGGCCATCGCTCATTTTCTGACCCATTCCGAAGCATGCCGGGCACCGGCCAGCGTTGCACAGACTCTCCGCGTTCACTGTCGCTCATGTCAGCTTTGGTGTTGGACAGAACCTGAGCCTGAATTTAAGGTCTGCTAGTTGTGGGATTTAAATTCTCCAAGCCTCGGGTTCCTAATCGATAAAACGTGCAGGATACAAGCTCCTTCCGAGGGTGGTTGTGTGAAATACCCAGTGCTGTGCCTGTCTAGGTAGGTGCTGTTCTCTCCCCAGCCGCAGAAGGTAGGGTGCTGCCCTGCACGGCAGTGCACCTGTGGCTTCCATCCTGCGTCTCAGTAGACGGTGCCAGACACGCAGCTCGTAGTGGCCACGGTCACTTACAATGCACCTCTCCCCCATGAGCTTTCCTGTCCTTTCAACGCCCCGAAGATAGGAGGGTGGGGGAGGGCTGGGAGACAACCACCGCTTTCACAGAGCCCGTGCGGTCGCAACGTGCTGAAATATGTGTTTGTGTGGGCCGCACACGTGTGTGCTCCATCGCACAGCATATTTGAGGGGCTCAACATTCCAGGACGCAGGGGCTCCAAGTAAGAGCAGCTGTGCCAGAATCCTCCACCTCAGCTGTTTCCCTCTGAAAACTCTGTGGCCCCGAGCTCCGTCTGGTGAGGGAGCCTCCAGCTGACCCAGCCCAGCTTGAGTCCACGTGCCTGGGCTGCATCGAGTGACCGCAGGAGGTATTTAGCACGCAAAGGTGGCCACTGTTGATTGTCTGTCCTGCAGGAGAGGTGACCAGGACCCTGGGCCGGGGAGAAGGGGGGCTATCAGTAAATAAATAGCATTCCTTTCCTAGCAGGAATAAGGGAGGACCCATACCTACAACTTGTGTGTGTGAATCCTCCTAACAAAACTATAATGTAGATGGTAGTTGGCAGTTAAGGAAACCGAGGTTTAGAAAGACTAAATGACACACCAAGATCACGAGTCCAAACCTTGGTTGAGGCAGTGGTGGAATTCCAATCCAGATCTGTTTATCTGCCAGCGCCAGGCCTTTATCATGGACTCCACCACCAGGACCACACAAGGATGGATGCACTTAGGGAAGACAAGTGATGGGCTAGGCCTCTAGTGAAGTTTAATTGAATAAGCACTTTTCATGTTTCGGCTGTATGGACAAATATGCTAGGCCCTGGAACGATGGACAGGATAGGAAAGGTCGCCGTCCTCTGACACCCCGAAGAAAAGGCACAGTGATAGGTTACCCTGTGTGCACAGTGCCGAGGGACTGGAGGAGGAGGGACCGCCCACCCCTGCAGGGAGGGGCGGGGCCGAGAGCCACATAAATTCCCCATCAGTCAGGGTTCTGTTGGAGAAGCAGACGTTAGGATCACGTCATTATAGCATTTTGACCTCATGTGTCTGTGGAGGCTGCTCCCTCTTTGTCCGGTGATGTGGCCTGAAGTCCGCAGGACTGGCACTTGGGGCAGAAATGATGTGGGAAAGTGAGGAGAGAGGACAGATTGCCGCCTGCAAGGATGGGCTGAAACCCAGTCATCTTCACTACCGCCCAGCAAGCTCCAATGTCAGGAACCTGCAGGAGGGGCTGGCGTCCTTCCCCGGGAGGGAAACAAGCCACAGGCCCAGGATCGGAGACCCCGAGGAGGAGACTGGACAGGAATGCGAGCACTGCAGCCCAGCTGCTGCCCTGCCACTCGGTGACCCAGGGGACACGTGACGACATGTGTTGGCCTCAGCGGGGCCTCATGCCCTGCACTGACCCTGAAGCCCAGAAAGAAAACAGCTACCACACCGCTTCTGCTTTGCGCACCTCACGTGAAACATCTCACGTGGCCCACGCTGACCCAGTTGGGGGAGGGGATCTGGGAAACGTAGTCCAGCTGAGCTAAGGTGATGGACTGCAGACCCACCACAGCTCCCCAAGTCAAGGCTCAACCCCGCCCCGACCTTCTCTAAAAGCTTTGTCCAAATAAAACCTCACAGTCAGGATAACGCTTGAAGCGTATCAGCTGCTTGTTTTAGCTTAGTGTATTCTGTATTCTCTTCCGAAAACCTTGCTGGCAGTACTGCTTTCCATATTTTGGAGGTGGTGGAGTAGAAGGATACAAGGAGTGGGTGGAGAAGGAAGGATGGGGAACGTGTTTCCCATTTTCTACCGGGTTACAACAGTGGTTCCAAGCACATCCGCGAGACAGAGTCAGCTGGAGAGCTTGTTGAAGACAGACCCTCGGGCCCCGCCCAGCCCCAATGAATTGGATTCTCCAAATGTGGAACTCTGGAGCCTGTAACAAGTTTCCCAGGAGGTTCTCAAGCAGCAGCTTGGCTTTATGAACTCTGCCAAAACCTGTTTCTCGTCAGTCAGATTGAAGCTCTGTGCTTCTTCTCCACACCTCAGTCACCAGTGGGTTCCGGGGCCGCTCAGATGACGCTGGTGGACGTCAGTTATCGTCATGGTGTCCCTGGCAGTGCTGCCTGGTGTCCGAATCATCTCTAGCAGGTGCTCGTGCGTCACTTCAGATAAAGCCACAGAATCAGAAGGAGGAAGGATGTGAAGCAATCCGAGAGCAAAGTGAGACCAGCCAGCAGAACTACAAAGTTCAGGGAGGAGTCGGCAGCCCCTTAATGGCTTTGAATGTGGAGGGCGCGAGGATGTGACAGAGGAGATGTGTGGGGATCTAAAAATGAGATCTGAATGGTGGCGGATGTTAACTAGACTTACTGTGGTGATGATTGCACAATATGTATAAATATCATATCACTGTGTCGTACCCCTGAAACTAATATAAGGTTATACGCCAATTGTACCTCAACAGAAAAAATGAGATCTGACGAGATAGGAAAGCTTGAGTTCCCATTTTCATAGTATTTATAACATCCACAAGTTTTTCATCAGCTGTGTCTTGAAGGAATTAAAAGTGAAAAAAAAAAACAAAAGAGGGCTTCCCTGGTGGTGCAGTGGTTGAGAGTCCGCCTGCCGATGCAGGGGACACGGGTTCGTGCCGCGGAGCGGCTGGGCCCGTGAGCCATGGCCGCGGAGCCTGCGTGTCCGGAGCCTGTGCTCTGCAACGGGAGAGGCCACAACAGTGAGAGGCCCGCGTACTGCCAAAAAAAAAAAAAAAGAAAGATTGTGTCAGTGGTTACTGTGGAAAGGACCCGATCCTTTGTGCTGCCAGCCAGGAGACATAGGGCTGGCAGGTGGCTCCCACGCCCCTGTCCTAGAAGGTGGTTGGTCCCTGTGCCTCCAGCACGTGATCAGGCGGCCAGGAAGGGCCCGGCATGCCCGCGGCTCTTCCAGCTTTGGCCTTCAGAGGCGGCTTCACTGACTCCCCTGCTCCCTTCCCAACAGCTGACAGAAGAAAGGCTGGCAGCAGCCCTGGACCCCGCATCCCTCCCCAGGTTCCTCTGTGTCCAGATGGCACAGCGGCCAGTGTGGCCGGCGTGGCTTGGGTGATGGTGAATGGGAGCCACTGTTTGTTTCCACTGAGAAAGTTCTGACCTGCTTCCGGAGCCATCTCCATGGAAACAGACTGAAGAGGTCATTGAAAGGAGCCTCTTTTCCTCCTGTCTCCCCATCCTGAGGCTCTGGCGCGTAGGGGCCAGCCCTTTGCAGCCTGGCTTTCCCTGCTGGTCCATGCAAATTTGATAAGAATACCAAAGGGTGGTTTTCCTTACTGTGCCAGCGTCTGCTGGGATAAATTACCCCATATGCACCCTGTACCAGGCAGAGTGGTACAGGGGCCATTGCCACACCCGTTCCTGAGCTGGGGCCTGCGTCACACATACTGATAATCAAACGGCCTTCCAGAGGAGCAGGCAGGTGCTTCCCTGTTGATCCAGCCAGCCTCAAATCTCAGCCACGTTTCCTTGCAGAAAAGCCTTTCTTGGACCACATATTTATTACACATATGCAGTAAATTTTAAAGGGGAAATAACTAGAAGGAAGGAATAATTGTGCTCTATTTACGGAATAAACAGCAGCCATTAAAAATGTAAACAAAGCTACTTACAGGTTTTTTTGTTCTCATTTTATAAAAACTAGCTTTTTTGGTGAAAATAATGTGATAAAATCCTGTTTTGTTTTATTTTGGTTTTGACAGTAATTTAGTAATTCTGAAGATAATAAAAACCTAAATAAAATATAAAATTTGGGACTTCCCTGGTGGCACAGTGGTTAAGAATCCGCCTGCCAATGCAGGGGACACGGGTTTGAGCCCTGGTCCGGGAAGATCCCACATGCCACGGAGCAACTAAGCCCGTGCGCCACAACTACTGAGCCTGTGCTCTAGAGCCTGTGAGCCACAACTACGGAAGCCCGTGTGCCACAACTGCTGAAGCCTGCTAGAGCCCGTGCTCCGCAGCAAGAGAAGCCACTGCAATGAGAAGCCCGCTCACCTCAATGAAGAGTGGCCCCTGCCCACCACAATTAGAGAAAAGCCTGCACGCAGCAATGAAGACCCAACGCAACCAAAAAAAAAAAAAAAAATTAAAGTTCGCATCGAGGTCGTTAAAGGAAGGCATTGGTTTTTACTGTTTACACCAAAACGAGAATGAACAGAAGTTCAAGACCTCTTTTTTTTTTTTTTAATGCTTTAATTTGTATGCCTGTTGAGGAAACATCGAAAGTCAGAGCTTGACCTGGGGCTACAGCCTCCTGCGGCCAAGTCACAAACTTAAATTGCACTGTCAGTGCCAGTAAATGCACATCGTTTTGGCTTCGGGCTCACAGTATCGTGAATCTGGTTTTTAGTGGGAAGGACATTGGATTGGATGTCAGAAGAGCTGAGTTTAAGCCCCAGCTCCGTGACTTAGGGACAAGTCACTTCCATGAGTACTCTAGGCCTCAGTCTCTCCATCTATGTAATGGGGCTAGTTCTTTTCAGGGTCTCTGTGAGCCTGAAATCTGATGCGATATATATGAATGTGCTTGATAAACCCAGAACAATGCTTTATAGAAGTTTGTCATTTTTACTTCTTAACAACCAAATCTGCAGTGTTGAGGCACAGGGGGGCATATTTTTTCATATAGCAAGGAGTCTGGAGGTAGGTATTCCAAGGAATTTTTTCCTCTACTCCCGTATCCTTAGTATGTAACTTTCTTCCTTATAATAAAATGACAACTGCTGGGGCATTCTGCCCATGTTTCAGGCAGGACCAAGGGAGAGGGCAAAGGGCAAAAGATGTGTGAAGACTGAGTCGTTTCTTCTCACTGTGAAAACACTAGCTTTCCCAGAAACACCCTGCTGTAAAGTTCCAGTTATGTCTTCTCGGGCAACCCAGACACCTGGCCTCCACGTGCTGCAAGGGAGTGTGGGTGGGTGAGTAATTTAACAGGGCACACTGCCACCCAAGCAAAATCAACGTTCTCCCAGTAAGAATGAAGACAAGAATGGATATTGAAATGGAAGTCAGCTGGCCTTGCCAGTGATGAGCACTCACTCAACCGTTCGTATCTCGCAGTGTGTCAGTATAATCTACCGAATTATCTTGTATGCTCCTGAAGGTATGGACCGTGCTGTGTGCATCTCCTTCATCCAGCTGTGCAGGGCTTTATTATCTGTACCAAACATGAAACACTGAGCAAGAAATCATCCTTGGTTGTTTTTCTAAGAGACTGATTAGTTATTGATGCCTTTTTATATGAACTTTCATAAAAAGATAATATTACATACCCTCCACTGTGCCACGTGGATATTCTGAAGATAAGTTACTAAATCTGAGGGACTTGGGAAGGCATTTATAACTTCTTGGAGCTGAGATAGATGCCGGTACTTTCCACAGTGCCGTGAGCATCACAGCTGGCATCCACAGCCAGGTTTTAGACAGGTTAGACCCAGCAGGCCACAGATGAAGAATATGGCCCAGATGGAAAAGAGAAGACGCGCTGAGAGGCTTTGGAAACCTTGGAGGATGACCATCTGGGATCCCAGGTTGGTCTTTCCCTGCCCCCAGCACCCATCTGTGGGCATGTTGAGCTCTGCACTTCTGCACTTTGTATAGTCTTAGCGGGAGTGAAGTTGTGGCAGTGACACAACTAGGCCATGGGCCTCCATTGTGGAGAGATGGCTTTTGGCTGCTTTTAAGACAAGAAACTCAAACTTCTGACAGTGTCCTGCATCATTAACTTTCGGCACAAATAACCAATTGGTGAATGAATGGACACACATCTCTTTCAATGCACCTTTGTGAAGGATTTGCAGACTCAACAGGGGTGGAGCCCTGCTCTTGGCCTGGAGAGCTTGTTGTCACCTCCGAGGTGCCAGAGAGCCAACCCCTTCCATGTTGAGAAACTCAGTGCGTTCTAGAGAAGGACTATGAGAGACTTGACCCCATAAGGAGAGCTGGGTGAGAGCAGAGGCTGGCAGTCGTGATCGCTGGCTTCTTGGTGGTGGTGCTTATCACATGCAGGCATGTTCTAAACACCATGCAAGTCACAGTTCACTGAAACCTCTAGAAAACCCATATGATCAGTAATAATATTGTCCCCATCTTGCATAGGCTGAAACTGGGATTCAGTGGGACCAAGTGGCTGGTCCGGAGTTGCTAGTTAGTAAATGGTAGAGCTGTCTTTGAACACTGGCAACTGGACTCCAGAACCCACCTTGTGAGCCGTTGTGCTGGGCTGCTTCCTGGGTCGTGGCCTCAGAGAAACATTAGAGATAATGTCATTCATGTCTAGATACCAGTGAGCTGCCCATGCATCTCCATGTTGACATCATGTCCAATCATTCGTGTATTTTTTTTCATTTTAAGAAAAACATGGACTGCTTTCGTAAAGGGCAGTTGAGAAGTGGAAGAGGAATCACTATGTCCATTCTAACTATATGAGGACAGTTAGTGTTAAAAAAAAAAAAAAGGCATGCTTTGCAGCAGAAGAGATCTTGTTTAAATACCTAGAACTTCCACATCCCTAATGTAATTAGCAGAGGACTGAGGGATAACAAAAATGATTGTTGTTAGAAGGCAAGCTGCACGCCCAGGTTGGCCGTGTCTTTCTATTTTTCTGGATAAGATGCTCCTCTTGAGACATCTTGTATGGAAGGAATAGGCTCACCTAAACTGATTCTGATGGCAGGTTTTTTTTGTTTTGTTTCTTTTGCGGTACGCAGGCCTCTCACTGTTGTGGCCTCTCCCGTTGCGGAGCACAGGCTCAACGGCCATGGCTCATGGGCCCAGCCGCTCCGCGGCATGTGGGATCTTCCCGGACCGGGGCACGAACCCGTGTCCCCTGCATCGGCAGGCGGACTCTCAACCACTGCGCCACCAGGGAAGCCCCTGATGGCAGTTTTAAAACCAAAGATATTATAAAGCAGAGGGTAGAATAAGAAAAATTTGAAGAGGCCAAAACTCATGGCGAGAAATTTCAAACTTTTCAAATGTTCTTTTAGCACTTTCCAAGTGTGAGAATTTGATTTGTGTGATAAGAGACCCTCATGAAATTGGAATTAAAGATTAGGTGGTATTCTCTTTTGGGGTGGGCGGGGCCTGTACTGTGCAGCTTGTGGGATCTTGGTTCCCCAACCAGGGATCGAACCTGCATCCCCTGCAGTGGAAGCGAGGCGCCCTAACCGCTGGATTGCCAGGGAATTCCCTGGTATTCTTGCTTTGGGACAATATCCACTCTTAAACCTGGAAACCCTGCCATTTCTTTTGGAGAGTTAATATTACATGATTGATGGGCTCCGATTATTTCCCATGATATGTATCCATATGGAAATCTACTCAACATAAATGAAGGATTATTTAGTATACACTGTGTTGAACACAGTCATCTAAATTGGTACAGTTCTTACTGCTTAAGGAAGACAGTAGGATTTAAGCAAATATTAATTATACTATGCTGAAAAAATGGATAAAGTGTGTTGGAATCTTGTTCAATTGTTGCTGTGATTTCTTTTTATTTTTTGGAAAATATGAAATTAAGAAAAAATTTTATTGGAGTATAGTTGACTTACAATGCTGTGTTAGATGGTTTTTGTTTCTGTCTTTTTTTTTTTAATTCTGAGAAAAACATGAATTGCTTGTATGAAGTGAGATTGAGAAGAGGAAGAGAAATCACGACATCCGTCCAAATTTTTTGAGGCAAGTTAATGTAAGAAAAATAAGAAAGAGGAACCTTGGGGATTCAGAAACTGCTGGAGTCTAGAATAGGGGCTGAGTAGCGGCAGCGCTCAGTGGGATGAGGGTGGTGTAACCCTGCCCAAAGACCAAGCATATTCGTGTGTTTGAGGCGGCTCTGGGGAGTAGTTACAAGAGGTCACATTTACTGGGACCTCACCAAGTGCCAGGCACTGCCCTAAGCCCTTTATATTCACTGTCTCCTGTAATTCTCCTAACAGCCCACCAAGGGAGGTACAGTTTTTACACCACAGTTTTACTGCACATAAAAAGGGAAAATATGGCTTAGGTTTGCGGCAGCGCTGTCACGGGTGGGCCTGACTCCTGAGCGTGTGAGCACTGAGCCTGTGCAGTGTCGGCCATGGCCTTGGATTTGGTTTCTGCCTTGATCACTTAGGAAGGTGACCTTGCAACAAAAAGCCAGAAAGTACAGGCCAGGAATAGACTGTGAAATGAAAGAAAAAGCCCGTATGGAGAGTGTGTTCACCAGGGTGACAACATGTCACCAGCGTTGTCATCGGTACTGAATATTCAGGGAGTTCGAACAATAAGCCAGCCGCTTGGCAAGAGAGTTACCTTCCATCCCAGCCAGTAAATGGGCAAGCTAATTTCCATTGTGTGTATGGAATATAATGGTTATTGGCTGGGAAGGGCCCCATCAAGGGTAAAGCAAGAGATAACGGAGGGCACGGAATTTAAGGAGGCACTCGCTCCCTGCAACCCCCCAACCCCACGAGTGAGCGCCCAGCACTGGGGACCCTCCACGTCGGATGCCTTATCCCAGCCCTTACCCCATGGCTGGGGGAAGGGTGACCCTTAAATTTTCATGGCAGACAGTGGATAGTGTGAGCTGAATTTTGTTTCATGTTTATTCCTATTAAATAGAGAAGAAATGCTCCTATATGAAAAATATCTTTGCTACCCAAAGGATAATAAGAAATGTCAAATTAAGGAATTACCTATTTTACACAAAATGATTTGTCACTAAATATGAAAAATACAAGTGTGAGTAGTTTGTTATATTTAGGTAAAGGTATAAAGCAAGAGAAGGGAATTCCCTGGCAGTCCAGTGGTCAGGACTTGGTGCTTTCACTGCTGGGGACCAGGTTCGATTCCCTGGTCAGGGAAGTAAGATCTCACAAACCACGTGGTACGGCCAAAACGAGAAAAAAAAAGAATAAAGCAAAAGAGAATACTAACTACTAAAAAGGCCCTCAACCCATTTACCTTCTTCTCCCTCCCCCGTGCACGTATAATTCAATAACACAGATGCCTCAGTCCTTTTTCTGCATCTTGAGGAAAATTGCTGCTGGCTTTGGGGACTGCCTTGGCAGGCCAGGGGATGATGCAGTCAAAGACCCAGACACAGCAAAAGCTCTGATTCAAAATCCAGCAGGAAATAAACTAATAATGTATGTTAGTGTATTTCCGGAGACTCAAGATAAAGGAACCTTTAAAACCTCTTAAGTATACATTTTCCAGTAACATGTAACACATGGTCCTTTCTTAGAAATGAGGTTAGAACAGTTTTTCTTTTGTTTTTTGTTTGGTTATAATGAAGTTTCTGGACAGTCCATCAGAACAAAAACACAAAGTCTATTTTAGGAATTCCTTTATGCGTGGGCATTTGTTATACCTTTCTGGTGTGCCAGCCTAAGTATGTAACAGCGAGATAGAGCTGTCTCTGCCTGGAGGTACCTTAGGCTATTTATCTGTAAATAGAAGAAGAAAAATGGGTTTGAGCCAAATGATGTGGCTTCCTTTCCTTCGACAAGCAGACAAGAGGACCATGCAGTAGTAACACAACCGAATCCTGAAAAGTGTTTTTGAAATACTGAGTTCTTATAAACCCATAGGCCATGTTCACATTTGGGGTTGAAAACGTGCTCTCTCCTCACAAATCCTTCTGAGTGTTATTCCAGGAACTTACCCAAGAACCAGGGTAGTGTATCATGTGATGTGATTTTCTTTCATGTAAATGAGAAGCAGTATGTTCAGTGAAGTGGGTGAAGCTTTGGACTCAGACACACAGTTAAGTCTCTGACCACTTCTGTGTCCTTAGGCAAGATGGACTCCTATATACAAACGTGAAGAATTTCGTTTTGACCTTTGTTAGTTTCCTCTTTCATTCTGGTCTTATGTGGATCTCTGCTGTGAAGCAATAGATTCAATGGAAAAATAGAGCAACCTAGAATTTACCCTGCATGGCGCCTGAGGCAGCAGTATCATCTGTGTTAAATTGATTTTAGTATTATTCTAGCCAGAAAGGTAAAAGTGTACTTCCCTGGTTTTCCTTCTCTCCACTGGCCCCTCCCCAGAAGTCCCATTGCCTGCTTCCGCTTCTTTTCCTGACCCATAAAAATTGGATTGCCCTTGAGCTCAGTCTCAGCTTCTGTTCGGTTTCAGTTGGTCTCCTGGCTTTAAATATCCAAGTGACTTCCAAATTCTTAACTCCAGTCCTCGATGAGTCCCCTGAACTTAGACTCACATATCCAACTATCTCACTAATATCTCTGCAGGGATGTTCAACAAACACCTCAAACTGAACGTGGCCAAAGTAGACCTCTTACTTCCTCCTTTCTTTCCCTACCAGTCTTCCCCAGTGGAGGGAGTGGATGTCATGCCAGCTTATCATTGAGGTATCTGCTCACCTGTCACCTCTTCAGAGAGGCCTTCTCTGTCCATCCTTTCTAGAATTCTCCCTACTTCTTGATCTGCACCCCCATCCTAGCTGCAAGGGAACAGGGCTCTTACCCATCTTTTATTTACTGCTATGATCTCAGTGCCGCGGGGATGCCAGACTCAGAATGAGAGCTTGATAAATATTTATTGAATGAAAGAAGCAATGAATAAATGAATGAGTGAAAATGAAGGAAGGAAGCAATTTAACAAAGAATTTGCTAAAGACTGGAGTGTGGGATGAAAAGAATTGGTTCAGTTCTGGGGATGCTGTCCCTTAAATTGATTTTTTGATCTAATTCATGTATTCCTTATAATTTTCTGAAATTAATTTGACCTTCAGGGAGAACTAGAGTAGTTTTAGGGGTCTTGAGGAAAGTTTACACTTATGCAGTTTTGGGGTCTAATAGTAGTAGTTATTGATGAAAAGGTACTAAGATTGAGTTCAGAGACTTTAAATGCAAAACTATTAAATGCTTTAATAGATTCTCAAAGTGCAACCGAATATTAATTATTGCTTCCCAGTCGTTGAAATCTGCATGGAAATCCCCATCCTTTTTACGCTGTTAACAGTGAAAGTGATGGCTAGAAATAGGCTGCCATTTTCGTCTGCAGTATCTGGCTGGAAGGATGTATTACGAGGAGGCCTCTTTGTTTTGTTTTTATAAACTTATTTATTTTACATATTTATTTTTGGCTGCATTGGGTCTTCAGTGCTGCGTGCGGGCTTTCTCTAGTTGCGGCGAACGGGGCTACTCTTCGCTATGGTGCGTGGCCTCTAGACGTGCAGGCTTCAGTAGTTGTGGCTCGCGGGCTCTAGAGCACAGGCTCAGTAGTTGTGGCACACGGGCTTAGTGGCTCTGCGGCATGTGGGATCTTCCCGGACCAGGGCTTGAACCCAAGTCCCATGCATTGGCAGGCGGATTCTCAACCACTGCGCCACGAGGGAAGTCTGAGGAGGCCTCTTTAGAACTGACTTCTGAGCATTAATTTCTTCCACCAGGGGATCAGTAAATGACCCCTTCCACCTGCTGCCATCCGAATTTGGAATTTGGTGACATCATTGATTTTTGTTCCTGCTGGATGAATTTTATAATCAGTCTGAAGGAGAAAGGAGATGGCATTTTGCATTGTTGCTCTGCCATCTTCTGTTGGCAGGGAAAATTCACTGCATCCAAATTAAACTTGATATGGCATCATTTTACCCCCTTTGTAAATTGATGAGTTGGGCCTCGTGCTTATGAAACATTGGCTTGCTATCTTTGACCAGTATCTAGATTGTGAACTGGTGAAATTTTAAATACAAAATCCCCACTGGCTACCATAAGCAAGTTGAATAAAGAAGCTACAGTGCCATCTGCTGGCATTCTGGGGGAAATGCAAATGATGACTAGGAGAAGCACCTCTTATGTAACAAATAGATTAAAAAACTGCAAACCCAAGGGTAAATATTCAAAACACATGATAATTTGAAGAAGGTAGATAAAAATAATGAAAAAGTTGTAAGCCAGCTTTTTATAGAGGAAAATACAATTATATTTTGTGATAACTATGTAATAGTGAGAACATAACTTTTCTGTAGTATGAATTTTGGAGTGTTTTTACAGTATTAGATATTCCCATTGGGCGGAACAAGTGAAAAATGGGTTGAAAACTTAGAAATGAGCCTTTGGATTTTTGAAGAGTCGTACTGAGACAGGCAATTTTATATATACTTCATGCAGATAGGGAGAGTCAGGTGTATTTTGGAAAGACAACCGGTCTAGCGATCCCTCAGTACAGCTCCTTGCTGGTCTGTAACCAGTCAGGGAAACGAGCACCACTTCTGTAATTTCTGGAGACCATGGTTTTCTGTAAAATTGGGATTGGATTAAACGATGGGCAGAATTCCTTACAACTCGATGAAGTGTATTATTCTAAATCAACAAAGGACTGAATAAAAGTACTATTTCTTTAGACCATTTTCCCTTGAAAATATTTCTTTTAGAAAAGGTGAAAGACATACATATTTTTAGTTTATTACACGGGTAAGTAGTTTATCAAGAGCTAGGGATAGTTGATATAGTTGGTTGTAAGCGGTTAGGTCCTTAGCGTGAGTATAAAAATAAATGTGCCACTTCCTTTGCCATCAGAGGGCATCTACAGAAAGCTTGATGATGGTGCTGGTAGATCATGGCCAGTTGAAGTAGGGTGGGCTGAGGCGTATTACCATGACTTTGAGCTACAAATGCAACAGAGTAAAATTTAAAAAACAAAATTTAAGTATTCAAACCTTAGCGTAAATATTATTTTCGAAGGATTTCCTGCCTTAATCCCCAGTCAGCTAGCCAACTCTACTCAGCTGTCTGCTGGTATTTGCCTTGCTCCTACTTCTGTGGCCTTGAGCACCTTCCTGGCTTGTGTTTTTGTTCCTTTTTTTTTTTTTTTTTTTTTTGCGGTACGCGGGCCTCTCACTTTTGTGGCCTCTCCCGCTGCGGAGCGTAGGCTCCGGACGCGCAGGCTCAGCGGCCATGGCTCACGGGCCCAGCCGCGCCGCGGCATGTGGGATCTTCCTGGACCGGGGCGCGAACCCGTGTCCCCTGAATCAGCAGGCAGACTCTCAACCACTGTGCCACCAGGGAAGCCCTTTGTTCCTTCTCTTCATCCTCCTCCTCCTTCCTGGCCCTCTCCCCTCCCCCACCTCATGTCCCCTCCCCCCTCCCTCCCCCCTCCTCCCTCCCCCCTCCTCCTTCTGCTGTTGCTTCTCCTTCTTTGCTGGTACTTTGTTCATGTTTTGTCACCCTCCCTCCATTGTACATCCCACTTCTTCATGATTGTCCATGTACCTTACAATAGCATCAACACGTTTTTTCCGAAGGAAGGAAACTGAAATAACTATTTCATAGAAGCCTTTCAAGTAAGTATATGTTTAGGGATTTTCTTTTTTTGTGTGTGGATTGGAGGGAGGAGAGTAAGTATATCCTAGAAGCTAAATGTGGCAAAATGTGCCGATGAGGTAGACTTTCCGTACGTTTTCTGCGCGGGCAGTGTGGTAGAAAGGGCAAGAAACTAGGCCTCAAGTCTAGCTCTTCAGCACCCGAGTCCTTTCCCCTGTTTTCTGTTCTTTGCTCTTACTCTGTCCCCTCATGGACAGTAGAGGTCTGCCAGGCTTTGGTGCTAGTCAGAAACAATTCACTTCTCGCAGACGTGGGGTCTGAAGGTGCTTACAGGGCTCAAGTCTTCAGACGGCAGCTGGCAGTCAGCCAGCGTCGATGCAGCTGTTCCAAAGAGAGATGGCTTATCATAGGCGACTCTGCATGAGAGGAAGCCCCCTGCCCCTCTCCTGTCACCTTAAGTTCTAGAGGTCCTTTTTACCCGCCAGGTAGGCAGAAAATCACTGCTAAGTGATTGGACGTTCTGCTTCTCTTCCTGATTGTTTCAGTGGAACTCTGGCCTCCCATGCTTTCTCACATGAGTGTTTCGCCAGATGCCACCTCCACCCTCCATCCGGGTGGATGTACGAGCAGTGAAGGTTCAGGTGTAAACCCCCTGAGCGTCCCTGCTTCTGTTCCGATGCAGGTTCCTTCTTCCTGGTTTTCCTGGTCAGCAAGCTCAGGGACGCTGAAGTTGCTCTCTCGGCTCTGGACCCACCTAACGGAAGATTAATGCTCCGCCTCTGCTCTTGCCCCCGTTTTTTTTTCTTCTTGCGGCACGCGGGTCTCTCACTATCGTGGCCTCTCCCGTTGCGGAGCCCAGGCTCCGGACGCGCAGGCTCAGCGGCCATGGCTCACGGGCCCAGCCGCCCCGCGGCACGTGGGATCTTCCCGGACCGGGACACGAACCCGTGTCCCCTGCATCGGCAGGCGGACTCTCAACCACTGCGCCACCAGGGAAGCCCTGCTCTTCCCCCTTTTGAGAGAACCCATTTTCACTTTCTTTGGTTTCCCTGCCTTCTTCCTTTACGTTGCTATCTGTCTATGTATATTCTGGAGAAAGGCTTGGTCGCCTGCGTTTGGGGCTGGGTTCACTTTTCAGGTTATTTGAGTTCATCTGTATCGACAGTCACCCACTGGCAGCTAGGGTCGGGGAGGGTGTGGGCCAAATCTGATGCCCAGACATGTGTTAATGAACTTGGACACATTTTTAGAAATCTTGAATTATTTGCCATCCTTAAACACGTGGAGCTCTTGTAAAAGAAATGCAGACTTCTGACTTCTCTTTGAAATTGGAAGATCTAGAGAAACACGTAGTGCACTTGCCAGGTGGCAGCAAGGGACCAGAGGAGCTGCATCCTAGCTGCCCCCCTACTTGGGGCATCCAATCTCCTGTTGCTTGATGTCCACAAACCCCTGCACCCCCCTTATTTGTTCTCCAGGTGACCACTTTACTCATCTGCCAGGTCTATATTCTTATTTTTATTTACCTTCTCTTTCCCACTTACATGAGAGACTTCTCAATGGCAGTAACTTAACATGTGAATAATGATTCACAGAAATGGAAGGCACTTCAGCCATCAGCCAGTGAAGTCCGTTCCCTTCATTTAATATAGGTCTTACCCTGGAGTGAGCCTTTAATTAGTGTTGACAAATGGCACCTCAGCCGGTTTCTAGAAAGGCAGCAGATGGCTGGGGAAGGCCATTGATAAATATTCTATAGAAATTTCCCTGGCTCCCCTCAGTTGATTGATGCTGGGTACCACTAGTTAGGAGGGTTTTCAGTCCTCACATGAAGGTAAAGCTCCCTGGTAATCACACTTGTTTTTCTTTTGTAGGAATCCTCTTCATAAGTCACACTCGGAAGACACCTCTGTAGGTCAGTACCACTTTTCTTGGTTTAACCATTTTTAATTAATTATTTTCTTTTAATACTTTGCGGAACACATAAGTATGTGAACATACAAAAACCACAAAGAATCCTTCCACCCAGAAATAAACATTGTTAAGATCTTGATGTATAGCTTTCCTCTCTTTTTCTGAATTTGTGTGGGTTTCAGAAAAACGTAATATGGATCGTATTCTACAATTGAATATATCCTGAGCATGTTCCTACATGATTGAGTATTTTTTACAGTAAAATTCTTAAGTCTGTGTAATATTCTGTCTTATTGGATGTGCCATAATTGAATCAACCAGTCTCTTCTCTGCTGGGCATGTAAGTTGTTTGCAGTTTTTTCTCTATCACAGAGAAATGATGCTACCACTAAAAATCCTTGAGCCTATCCCTGATCATGTCCTTAGGATAAATCCTTCTGTTTGGAACTTTTGAATGAAAGATTATGCACAATTAAGGTGTTATAAAATCCACTCTTGATTTTGTAACATTTCTTCTGTTTGGGTCTAAGAAAGCCTGGCAAAGTAATCATGATTAGGTGCATAAGTGCTCAAATCAAGCTTTGATTTGGATTTGAATCATGACTACCAACTTTACTAGTTATGACCTTGGGCAAGTCTCTTGCCTCTCTAAGCCTCGGTTTTCTCATCCACAAATGGAAACAAGGATACGTCATACGTTCATTGTGAGTGAGTATTAAATGAGATATGCCATTAGATACAAAGTGCCTGGATATGCTAAGTGCGGGATAAATGTTAGCTCTTGCCATTTTTTTCTTAAGCTGCACCTCCATTTCAGAAACATTAAAATGGGAGAAGGGGAGAGTATAGCTTACAAGAAATACATTCTATTCCCAGACTGCTTGTGAGAAAGATTCAAGTAGTGATAATCCTACTTCACTTTGACCTTTCATGGCTGATATTTGCTGTTGTGTTTAGCCCAGAGGCAGCAGGCACCTTCCACGTTCTGGGTACAGAGGCAGCCTCAGGCTAGTGGACTCCAGTTTCCTTCTCAGAGTCTTGGGGATTGTCAGAACGTAACGAGGGCATCCCACTTTGACAAATAATGCCCTTAGCCTGGGAGCCCCTTGCGCGGGGTCTCCACGGGTCTGTTTTGTGCCACACTGCCTGGCACCGCCCGTCTAGACTGCGGAAACCGACAGTGCATCACTCCGCTGGGCCCTGTTTCCAGTGGCCGTGGAGCAACCAGACACCGAACGGGGACGAAGCCGCAGCTTTGGGTGTGCCCCGTCCACGAGAGCAGATAGGGCTGCTGCTTCTTCATTTTTTTTTTTTTTGGCGGTACGCGGGCCTCTCACTGTTGCGGCCTCTCCCGTTGCGGAGCACAGGCTCCGGCCGCGCAGGCTCAGCGGCCATGGCTCACGGGCCCAGCCGCTCCGCGGCATGTGGGATCTTCCCGGACTGGGGCACGAACCTGTGTCCCCTGCATCGGCAGGCGGACTCTCCACCACTGCGCCACCAGGGAAGCCCTTGCCTGCTTTTTTGATGTTTCTTTATTTCTCATCTTAACCCTACTGTACCATTTCTTGCTCTTAGGAAATTTGCATTTCTTTTAAACAACTTTATAGGCATTTCTAAGTCTTTTCACAAACTGAAAGAGAAAAACTGTCTTTTTGTGAAATCAAAGTATTCTTACAAGCTTTGAGTTGTAAGGAAGAGGCTACTTTTGTTATTAATGAATTTATTGCTTGTGCCTTTTTTTTTTCTTTTTTTAAAGGAAAAGGAGATTGGAAGAAGAAAAATAAGTATTTCTGGCAGAACTTCCGAAAGAATCAGAAAGGAATAATGAGACAGACTTCAAAAGGTACTGTAACACAGCTAGCAGACAGTAGGTCCTTTTAGCTCTAAAATGTTAAAAGAAGCCTGGGCTGCTAATCTAAATGGATGCTGTAAGTTAGAATAAGTCATTGCATGTGCCCATACGCCCTGCAGCCTTTCTGACATTCCTATCATTACTTTAAGACTTCATCCCAGTGGGTTGTTTTTTTTTCTTTTTTTAAATCAAAGAAATCAAAATGGAAAGAGTTCGCAGTCCTTTCTTTTACAGATCTGGCAGCAAAGACCAAATCTTTCCTTTTCTCAATCACATCAACCTCAGGGAGATCTTTACTGGCCAAGATGGACCCTAAAAAGGTCCAGAAAGTCTTAGCATTTGTGAGTTTTGGACCCTCCCCCCTGCCCTGCCACTTGGGGCCTTTGCAATCTTCAGAACTGCTGATGCTTTTCTGTGGCAGGGACAGTTATGGGGTTGTTACCCTTGGAAACTCTGTCTAATGGGCTGACATCATGGGAATTTGCCCGGGCTGCTTTGTGAAGGCAGTCCTGCCTCCTCTTAGCTGTGTCTTTTGTTGTTGTTTATATAGTAAGTAAATATGTCATCCCTTTGAGGCCCAGTTGTATAATTTATGTTTCTCCAGTATTCAGACAGGGAGGGGAAATGAAGCTACTTCCAGATTCCAGTCTGGCTGGATAAGGTTATCATTAGATGAACATTTTTAGTTGCTCACCACTGACACGACTTATTTTCTTTTACAAAATCTTGGTGTCCTAGCCTGTGCAGAATGCTTCTCCAGTTATTCCTACACACGGAAATGAGAAAAATGGACACAGTGTGTGTCAGTGGCACACCTGGGTTCCTTGGCAGCCATCAGTGGGCTTATTTAAGTTGTCCTGCTGTGAGAGAGTTATTCTTAAGCATTCCCAGTTTTTCATTTTGAGACACACCCAGCATCACTTACGATTCAAAGTAAACCTTGGATTCTAACAAAGTCTTATTTAGAAAGAAAGAAAAGGCGAAAGAGAGAGAGAAGGGGATGGAGGGAGGAAGCCAACAGTTTACCGGCTCAACGTTCATTTCTTTTTAAACCCAGGCAACTCTCTCCACCACTCCCCTCCACCACTGGAGGCGAGGCGGATAGTAAAATGCATCAAAGCTGCAGGCTCTCCCCTCCCCTGGCTCACACCATTACTCTTCCCGCACAAGGGGCTGAGTGGCGAAGGGCACTTGAGTGGTGTTTCTGGGCTGATTGATTACAAAAAGGAAGTGAGATAAGGAAACACAGGGGAACATAAATTCCAAGGTAGGTCCTGAGTGAAATGGGTTCCCACAAGTCTGCAGCCAGACTCATTCAGTCCATCTGTCTATACCACGGGCAAATGAAGCTAGAGCCGAGCATCCTGATGGCACTGATTCCTGTAAGGTGTGGATGGGAACAACATGGTGGAGGAGAAGGATGGGGGATGAGAACTCCGGCTGCGCATGACGGCCCACCTTCACCGACACACTCTCCCCACACGCTGATCAAAGGCATGTACGCTGACGTGGCTCACATACATGAGACGTGATGGCCATTTCGCTTTTCAAGAAAACACTTTCAAAGGATCCTAACTGAGGGATTCTCTTTCCCTCTGCAGTTCTGCCTGCCTTCAGTTTTTTCTGTGTTTTTTTTTTTTTGCGGTACGCGGGCCTCTCACTGTTGTGGCCTCTCCCGTTGCGGAGCACAGGCTCCGGCCGCGCAGGCTCAGCGGCCATGGCTCACGGGCCTAGCCGCTCCGTGGCATGTGGGATCTTCCCGGACCGGGGCACGAACCCGTGTCCCCTGCATCGGCAGGCGGACTCTCAACCACTGCGCCACCAGGGAAGCCCCCTGCCTTCAGTTTTGAGCTAGAAGTTGAGTTCCCCTCACAGTTTGGAAACATATTTATGAGAGTGATGCTTTCAGATACATGCATAGATAGTACCTTCCTTCTAATGATCTCCAGATGTTTCACACCTGAGATTATATTTATTTACACGTGTCCCCTGAGGAACAGCAGTCAAATAGATTAGTAGGGATCTAGGCTTCCACCAGGATGAAGGTTTGTCCTGCAGCAGACGCTGTGACCTTCAAGTTCTCTGTTGTGAAAGAGAGTTTCCTCTCCCTCCTCTGCAAAAACATCTACTTGTTCGTGTTTGAAATGGAAGGACGCAGAGAACCTTCAGCCGAAGGAGCCTTGGAGTGCTTGTTCGCTCTAGCCGGGTCTTTTTTTTTTTTTTTTTTTTTTTTGTGCTACATGGGCCTCTCACTGTTGTGGCCTCTCCCGTTGCGGAGCACAGGCTCCGGACGCGCAGGCTCAGCAGCCATGGCTCACGGGCCCAGCCGCTCCGCAGCATGTGGGATCCTCCCGGACCGGGGCACGAACCCGTGTCCCCTGCATTGGCAGGCGGGCTCCCAACCGCTGCGCCACCAGGGAAGCCCTCTAGCCAGGTCTTTAAATTAGTTCTCTGCCTCACCTGTCACTCCAGACGCCCTGTCAGCCTTCTTCCAAAACTCCTCCACTAGACCCTCCATCACAAAAGCTCTGATCATTTTGAAGGATTTGTTTCCATGGTAACATCCGTTTGTTCTTAGAGCTTGTTTCCAAGCGAGATAGGCTCACTGGCTTCCTACAAAGCAGCCCATTCCTGGTCCTGTGGCTCCATCAGTAACAGCGCTAGACGGTGCGCCTGAATTACGTCCTTCTCTAGTCCTAGATGACAAGCCTTCAAGACTGGCATCCTGTCTTATCGTTTTTATTTTCTTCTTCACCTGTTCCTATTGCTTTTCTTCTTCGATCTCCAGGAGAAGATGTGGGCTATGTTGCCAGCGAGCTGACGATGAGTGATGAGGAACGGATTCAGCTGATGGTGATGGTCAAGGAAAAGATGATCAGCATTGAAGAAGCGCTTGCTAGGGTAAGAGTGCAGGTGTGTGGTTTTCATTTGTGAGCGCTTGACCTCCTGACATTGACAAATGTTGGGACATTACAACAGACTGAATGCCTCCACCCCCACCCCCCCCCCCCCCCCTCCCCCGCAAATTCATATATTAAATCCTAATGCCCAAGTCACGTTATTTGGAGGTGAGGCCCTTGGGAAGTGGTTAGGTCATGAGGGTGGAGCCCTTATGAATGGGGTGAGTGACCGTGTAAAAGAGGCCCCAGTGAGCTCCTTTACCCCCCTCCGCTGTGTGAGGACACATGCTGTCTGTGAACCAGGAAGTGGGTCCTCACCAGACACTAAATCTGCCGGCACCTTGATCTTGGACTTCCCAGCCTCCAGAACTGTGAGAAATTTCTGTTGTTTATAAGCCACCCGGTCTATAGTGGTTGGTTGTAGCAGCTCAAACAGACTAGAACAGGGACATCAAAGGGTATGGGAATATACTGATGAGATTGATAATGATAAATTACTAAATAACCACCAAAGAAAAAGTAAATGCAACCATTATAAGCATTAGTTCTGTAAGATGCTTTCAACAAACTAAACTTTGACTAACCTAAAAGTCAAGCTTTATCTGTAAACCTTAAACTTTTGCTTACTTTCATTTCTGAGTAGATATTACAGTTTATTGTGTCATATTTTTTTGCTCTGAGTTAAATTAAGCACTGAAAGAAGCCTAATTAACCTTTAGGACACCGGAGTAGTGTTTGTGATAGCAAGATAGCAATTCTTAAGAGATCTCCTGCTTTGTTGTCGCCCAACCAACTGGCTGACTAATTCTTGGATTCTGACTTTGAATACTTGGTTCGGGATGGTGTAGACAAGTCATAAATTAGGCAGGTTTAGAACTTTCAAGTCACTAAGGAATCATTGAATGAGTTATGACTTTAACATTAAGCAGAATCTTGAAGGTCTGAAACCTTGAAACAGTGCCAGACATACTTTAGTTTAGTATACCTGACTCTAAACCTCAATAGTTAAAAAAAATAGTTTGATTTGTTGCTGAGACAATGCTGGAAAAAAAAAAGTGCTTGAGGGGAGTGGGAGGTGGGACCTGTAGTAGGAGACCTGAGGACCAAGGCCTCCACCAGATGCCCATCTGCCAGCTTCTCTCGCTCTGTTGGTTTGGAGGAGCAGAGGTGATCTTGCTTCCAGCGTCTCTGGGGGACTGAAGCAGTGCCTCGTGACCACCTGTGCCTGCCCTTCACCCTCAGTCTGGTCTCCCTGCTCCACCATGCCTTCGGCCACCCCGTCTAGCTGCCAGCTAGGGCAAAAAGTCCACCAGACATCTCTCCGGTGCCATTCCTTGAGCATGTCATAGCACTTGAAAAAAGTCCAGCTGAATTCCTAGAAAATGCATATGAGAAACACGGACCTGTATTAATTTTACCATGGTAGGCAAGATGTTTACTTACGTTCTGGTGAGTCATGCTGCTACATTGCTGTTTATAATTGTAAATTTGAAGATCTAAATGCAGAAGATGTCTGCAGGCATCTGACACCATCTGTGTTTGGAAAGGGAGTTGCATAGGATGTATCTAACCTAGTTTTCCTGGGGCAGAAGAAAATGTTAAAAATGTCCTTAACATAGTCAACTTCAGGTAGCACGTTTCTATAATCAAAAAAGAAACAAAGGAATACTTTCAAAGTTGGGGAGAAAAAAATTTGTTTGATGTTCTTTCTGAGCTGATAATTTTAACAGCTAGCCATTGTTTACATGGAAAGGAAATCAGAAGTCAACTCTATGAAAAGGTGGCACAGCTGTATGCAGGTTGGATGGAGGTTTTAGCCATGGAGTCTGTCTGTTGCCAGGCTGGTTGCCTTTGCCTAATTTTAGGATGGAGCTCATCAAGACATCAATAATATTCCCTATAAGCAATCCAGAAACACAGAAAGAAAAAATTGATGACATTCTCCAAACTTTATTAGATTCTGCACACAAAGGTGGGTGTCCTTTGACAGGTGATGAAGTAACAGGGAAGCTTGTCGGTCTGCTCTTGGCGGGGCAACATACATCCTTGGCTACTAGTGTCTGGATGGGCTTCCTTTTAGCCAGAGACAAAACACTTCAAGAAAAATGAAGGATCTCCCTCCTTTAACTTATGATCAGCTCAAGTATCTAAAATTTATTTGATTGCTGTATAAAAGAAACCTGAAGAGTTAGACCTTCTGTAATGACCATGATAAGAATGGTCCTTCAGGGCATCAGACATGTGTTTCTCCCACTGTCAGTCAGAGTCTAAAAGACCCATAGGTATTTAATGCTTTCATGTTACTAAAGAATTATTATAATCTGTTTCAGGTGGCTGTCTAATTCTGTTTTATAAGACATTCTACATGAGGTTAAAACATTTGCATTTTGAAATTTTTATGTGTTTTTACATTCAGCGTAGCTAAGGAGGAACTTGGAAAATAATGTTAATTAGCTGCTCCACTGCACTTTTTGTATTTGAATTTTCTAAAGTTATGCCCCTTCAACAGTTTATTTACATAAACTAGCTAGTAAATATTTGTGGTGTTCAGGGCACTGACTTGCACAGCCCTTGGGGCACATGGAACACAATTCAGAGTTCATTAGACACTAGTGTACTTTGATATATATTTCAAAGATTCAAACTTTTTTTTTTTTTACCATAAGTTCACATGTTGCCATTTAGACACAATTAATGTACTGTGATCATTTTACCGTTGTTCAGATGACGTTGCATAGCCTACTGCTCTTCTTTTACAGTGTGAGAAATTCAGTTCTGAAGACTGTGTGTGCAAGATGTTGATGTGGTCCCTGTAAGAAATACTAGGGTTGGTCTTGATTTACCAAGAAGATGTAATATTTTCTTTTTCTTTGACTTGTTAGGAATACAATAACTTCTGTCCTGATTTGTTCCACGTCGTAGTTTTGCAACATTAATGAATTTAAATGAATTAATTAGAAAGTTTGGGGGGAAAAAAAAGACCCATATAGAATGTCTAGACTTTAATCCTGATAGGACGACCAGCATCAGGAGAGAAGTTTGCCTGTGTGTCATTTGGAGCTGAGTGTATCCCCCAATGCGTCGTTGTATTTGGGAAAATTTTGCCTATGTTCAAATGAATACAGTTTGGTCCACTGTGCTTTGTTCATATGAATTTGATCTCACTGCTGAGTATTTTCCCCCTGTGAAGTATACAGCTATGATTCACATTCCTGAAAACCCAGTTGTCAATACAAAGATGAAAATAGCTGCAAAGAAGCAATATGGGAAACACCATTGTCAGCTGCAAAAGCATTTGAAGAGAATGAAGTTTACAAGATAACTCTGTGTACACAGTGTGTAATTTAAAAAGACAGCAGCTTAACTTATGATTTTTATATTTTTTTAACTGAATAGTTCCATCAAATCTAATGGCATTTCAAACATTTTCTAATGGTTTTATGATGGTCACTTACTCTGTATGCTTTAAGGAGTCCAGCACACTGGTTAAAAAAAATCGTTTAGGGGGATCTAGAGTATTAGCGTATTCTAGACAACACCATTTACAGGTGCTAATTTTAAGACTGTTCATAGCTCTTGGTGAGTAAGTTCAGGGTATTCAAGTGTTGGACTAGTTCTGCAAGGTATAGAAAGCCCATGAGACACTTGGAAGCTACAGGTTATTAACTTATCTGGGTAATTTATGTGGTGTATGTGAGATTGGGAGGGTGAGGAATAAAGTCACTTTTAAAGCTTTGCATAAAGGAGAGCAGTATTGTTTTGGTATGATGGCACTCAACCATGATGGAGCTATGTTGTTGAAAAATATGTCCTTTGACATTTTAACTGGAAGCAGTGTCTAAGGAAATTGAGAGAGATTTATGACCATGATTTAATAATCATGTTCCCTAAAAAATAATGTATCAATATTGATACTAAACACTTGCTCATGTAATTTGATCTAATTACTAAATATTATGTATTTATCCACCTGATAAATATGTGTTGGGTTCCTCAAGGTCGTATCTGTGTGGAAGTCCAAAATAAAGTCCTTGTGGGATTTGAAAACAAAAAACTTGATGTTTGTCACTGACTTGACTGATGTTTTTGGCATGGAGAACTTTTCTTAATGCCAGCTGTCGTACATCAGGTTCCCTAGAAGCAGAGCCTGAGATGTGGATTCCTGTGCACATGATTTATTGAAGAAAAGCTTTCAGAAGAAACCTGTAAGTGAGAGAGGGAAGCAGGAGAGGCAGAGGAAGAAGGTGGACAGAGATGTGATTTCAGGAGAAGTCTAGTCTCAGCCTCAGCCTGATCCCACAGGGAGGGGTGGGGAGCTCTGGAAGGTGAATTGCACTGTAGAGTTTGTCCTGCCAGAGAAAAAGAGGCTGAAAGCTGATTGGGGAGGAGGGAAGAGCCTTCTAGGCATCTGTGGGGAGACAACGCCTGTCAACCACGGATAATTCTCCTGAGAAGGGTATATAGAAGTGAGTCCATATCTCCAGTAATTGGGAAATCAGAGAGCAGTCTTTTAAAGGGAGTCTGGGCATCTGTTATACCAGAGCACAAGATTATGAGCTGAGAACCTATATAAATTATTTCCTCGTAGCAGGTATTGTGCATCAATCATAGGAATGTGGACAGCTAGAGAGGCTCATGGAGAGAGTCCATAGGAGAGCAACAAAGTGATTGAGGGTTTTTTTAAATAGGTCTCTTGGGCTGGAATCGGAAAGAATTTATCTCAGAAAAGAACTTATTCACTGTCTTCAAGTATATGAAGGGTTATTAGACAGTACATCTTTAGGATGTACTGCACAGTGTTTTGTTTTCATATCTACTGAGGAGAGCATAAAAGAAAATGAATGAAAATCACAGCTGGAGGGGATTTAGATTAAATATAATAGAAATGTTCTTTATAATAAGTGCCCTTAGAAATGGAAACATTTTAGAATCTCTCTCCATAAAGGTCTTTAAGATAGAATAAGCATTAACCTACTACAGATGGTCATTCCTCTAAGAATCATGTCATAGACTTCCAGTGTGAGAAAACTATGAGACTAGGGAAAATAAGATATGAAGGTAGACAGATGGACAGGCAGACCCACAGCCACACCCACACTTTAAAATGTCATTATTTTAAAACTTCCAGAATTAAACTAAAGCTCTATAAATTTGCTTTAAAATACACAAGTTTCTCAAATGAACATCGTCAGTTGTCTTTGGGAGCAGAGTGGAATACAAAAATGTGATTATGTAAACAATAACCAGGTTTTTTTCATTGTAAAATGCACTTTAAAAATTGTTAGAGATCCCGGTTTTCTTTTTTTTTAATTAGGAAATTAAAAAACAAGGTAAATTTGGATAGAGCACAAATCTGAATCTTTATCAGAAGAAGCACACGGGGAATTCCCTGGCAGTCCAGTGGTTAGGACCCCGCGCTCTCACTGCTGAGGGCCCGGGTTCAATCCCTGGTCGGGGAACTAAGATCCCACAAGCTGTGCAGCCAATAAATAAATGAATGAATTTTTTTTAAAAAGAAGAAGAAGCACATGTACTCTTAGGCACCCACGTCAATGATGGAAATGGACGGATAACAAAAGAAAAATATTAAGTCTGTTTATGATTGACTAGTGAGGAATTTGTTTTGTTTTCCTAAAGATGAAGATTTTATTTAGTGCTTCCTAGAAAGTAGAGCAGAGACCCTGAGAAGACAAATGATAGCACCCTTTTCCAGAGGCAGCTATTTCCATCATACAGGAAGGATAATGCACTTCAGAAACCAATATATCTGGAAAGGAAGAGCATTCTAATATGTCACTTAAATGTATTATAGAGATTAGAACAATATTAATCCCCCTAATATACTAGAAAGATTAAAATAATATTAAGCACCTGCATAGCAAAAGTTCAAATACCTGGAGTTGATGTGAACTTTGAGCTCTCTTTTATCTGAAACCACAAGGGTGATAATAATACCATCATAAAAAGTCTGTTGCATGGGTACAGGATACTAAGAGCTTTGCTACGTTACCTTACTTTATTCTGGTATCAGTCCTGTGATATAGTTTATTGTCATCCCGTTTTCCAGGTGAAGGAACTGAGGCACAGAGAGGTTAAGTAATTTGCCCAAGGGCTTCCAGTTATTTGGGAGCCCTTACCTGTTAATAATACTGTCTGCCTCCCCCTTGTCCATTTCCTGTCACAAGTATGCACAGAAAAGAACTTCATAGTAGAAATAATGCTTTGGAAAGTTGCTTTTTCCTAGAGGACTGGCATTGCCACGTCCACACAGCTCCAGTGGAAAAGGACGGTCCTGGCACCATCTCCTGGGCTGTCAGGTCAGATTGTATCTGCTTTTTGGTGTCTTGATTCATGGAACATGATTTGATCGATGTCTTAACTTCATATCTAAAAACTGTTTTTTAACAGAATTTATGCTGGGACAACTTATTTGTATTACACACAGAGTTAAATTTTTATGTATTTTATGAAAACACACCTGGAACTTCTCACATTGGCCATTCTGAAAGATCTTGCATCTAATTCTGCTAGGTTAAATTTGTTAATTTTCTATAATATTTCATTTTGTCCTTCTGTGTTTTTCAAAAAGTAGAAACCTAGTTTTTAAGCCCAAACTTTAAATGTCTCTGAACATATTCTAGATATCTGCTATTTTCCTCTCATCCATAGGATCCCCAATAAATCCCATAGCATTTGTTAGGTGATAACGTTGAACTGGTAACATGAGGCAGTCTAGAGCAAAACAAGCAAGCGATTGTTAAAAATCAGTTTCAGGCTTCTACCTCTGTTTTACTAAAATGTCCTTAGTCTACACATTTTGTCTTCCACAAAGAGAGGTAACGCAAAGGTCAAGCTACAGACAATTTCTGTTATCGAACTTATAATTGAACTGAGAAAGGTGTTTTGATGTTGGAAGATGTTGGAGAAGGAAAATCAAGGCTCTTTTTGGAACACAGAACACAAAGAGTCTGTTGTGTCTCTTGGTTTGATTTAGATGAAAACCTGCAGGGGGGGACGTGTTTCTCCTTTCATTTGGGTGACCCTTGTCTTTGGCTGCCACTTAGTCACCAACAGTGGTGCGAAGAAGGTGCCCAAAGGATTCATTCTGCTGCTTGGTAGACAGCCTTGGCCATCATTTCCATTTCAATCTTCCATTTCCTCTTGTTGCAGCTCAAGGAGTATGAGGCCCAGCACCGGCAGTCAGCTGCCTTGGACCCTGCTGACTGGCCAGACGGTTCTTACCCACCATTCGATGGCTCATCAAACTGCAATGTAAGTTTGCTGTCTCTTTGAGCATCTTAACCACTCCTACTAAAAAGGGACAGCCTACACAATTTGAGCCTTTAGACTTCTTTTTGCAGGCACCAACTCCCACCTGGATCTGGAAAGAGGTGTCTCTTCTGACGTGTTATTCTTTTCTTTACTTGGTAGCTGGGACAGCGCTATTCATGCTGTTTTTGTTTTTTTTTTTTTTAAATAGAAGTAAAATAGACACAACTTAAATTTTATCATTATAAGCATTTTAAGTGTTCAATTCAGTGGCATTAAGTACATACACTTTGCTGTACAACCATCTTCACAACCCACTTCCTGAACTTCTCCATCATCTGAAACAGATATTCCATAACCATTAAACGATAACTCTCCATTCTCTCCTCACCTTCCCCAACTCCTGGCAACCACAGTTTGCTTCCTGTCTCTATGAATTTGACCAGTCCAGGTACTTTATATAAGTAAAATCATACAATATTTTTCCTTCTGTGTCTGGTTTATTGCACTTAGCACCATGTTTTCAAGACTCGTCCACGTTACAGCTATACTAGAACTTCATTCCTTTTTATGGATGAACAGTATTCCACTGCACGTATATACCACATTTTGTTTAATTATTCATCTGTCGATAGACACTTGGGTGTTTCTCCCTTTTGGCTATTGTGAATATTGCTGTTATGAACATTGGTATACAAGTGTCTGTTTGAATCCTTGCTGTCAAATCCTTTCCGTATATACGTAGGAGTAGAATTTCTGGATTATATGGTAATTCTATGTTTTAACTTTTTGAGGAGCTGCTGTATGGTTTTCCACAGTGGCTATACCATTTTACATTCCTGACAGCTGTGTGAAATTTCCAATTTCTCTGCTTCCTCACTGACACTTGTGATCTTCCCATTTTTGATACGTCATCCTAATGGGTATAAAATGATATCATTGTGGTTTAGATTTGATTTCTCTAGTGTCTAATGATGTTTAGCATCTTTTTATGTGCTTGGCCATTTTTATACATTCCTAAGAAAAGTGTTTATTCAAGTTATTTGCCCATTGTTGAATTGGGTTTTTTGTTTTGTTGCTGGTTGTTGAGTTGTAGGAGTTCTTTATAGAGTCTGGATAGTAATCCTGTAAATATTTTCTCCCATTCTATGAGTTGCCTTTTTACTCTCTTGATAGCGTCCTTTGAGGCAGGAAAGTTTTTAATTTTGAAGTCCAATTGACATTCGTTTTTGGTGTCATAACTAAGAAATCATTGCCATATCCATTGTCGTGAAGATTTTCTCCTATATTTTCTTTTAAGAGTTTATAGTTTTATCTTTTAAGTTTAGGTCTATGACCCATTTTAAGTTAATGTTTGTATATAATATAACATATGGGTCCAACCTCATTCTTTTGTGGGTAGATACCTTGTTTTCCCAGAACCACTTGTTGAAAAGACTGTCCTTTCCCCCATTGAATGGTCTTAGCACTCTTTTTGAAAATTAATTGACCATATATGTGAGGGTTTATTTCTGGGCTCTCTTATTTTATTTCTTTGGTTTATATATCTTTCCTTGGCAGGCATCATACTGTTTTGATTAAGATAGCTTTTATAGTAAGGTTTGAAATTGGGAAGCGTGAGCCCTCCAACTTGGTTCTTCTTTTTCAGATTGTTTTAGCTATTAAGGTCCCTTGAGATTCCATATGAATTTTAGGATGGGTTTTTCTGTTTCTGTGAAAAGTGCCATGAGATTTTGATAGGGATTTTATTGGACCTGTAGATTGATTTGGGTAGTATTGTCATCTTAACATGAAGTCTTCCGATCCGTGAACACAGCTATTCTTCCATTTATTTATGTCTTCTTGAATTTCTTTCAGCATTGTTTTGTAGTTTTCAGTGTACAAGTCTTGTCTCCTTGGTTATGTTTAATTTTAAGTATTTTATTCTTTTTGATGCTATTATAAAATGAAATTGTTTACTTAATTTCCTTTTTGAATTTTTTATTGCCAGTATATAAAGATGGAACTGATTTTCCTGTGTTGATTTTGTATCCTGCAACTTTGCTGAATTTCTTTATTATCTCTAACAGATGTGTGTGGGGGGGGTGTGGGGGGTGTGTAAAATCTTTAGCGTTTTCTACATATAAGACCATGTCACCTGTGAATAGAGGCAATTTTTCTTCTTCTTTTCCAGTTTTGATACCTTGTATTATTCATGCTGTTTTAATGTGACCAAAACATTGCTTCTCAGGAGTTCCACCAAGATCATAGGAAGTAGAATTCCAGAATTTCAGATAGACATTTCATGGTGCTATCATCAAACTGCATGGAGTGAGAATGGAGGGAGTTAACCTTTTTCATCTATTATTCAATTTTTTTTTTTTTTTTGGTTTTCAAGATTTTGTTTATTTGAGTAGTTTGTAGCTACTATGCAGTTGTTTTGTTTGTTAGGTCCTCTCTTCCTTAAAGTCTGGAAGCAACTCTACCTCCATTTCTTTAGACTCTTGTTTCCTCTTGTCAGTGCTCCATACAGCCAGTCATCTTTCCAAAACATACCTCTCTTCTTACATTCGTGTGTTTCAGAAAAGCCTGATGGTTTTCCAGTTTTACAAGATAAATTCCAAACTTCTTGGCACACTCAAGACCCTCTATGATCTGACCTTAATCAATTTCTCTACTCGCATCTGTCACCCCTTGCTCCAGTAGGTCTCCACTCCATCCGCATTGGACCCTGAATGCCTTACTGATCATACCTTGTAGTTTCACACTCCCTGCTTTAATTTCTGCATTTCCTCTACCTAAAATGTCTTCCTGCAAATTTTTCCAGGTAAAAATCTATGCATCTTTCAAGGTGAAGTCCAACTGCCACCTCCTCTGAAACTTTAGCATCCTCAAGTGTATTTTTATAGCTTCCTGTTCTGTGCTTTGTTAAACTGGCTTGCTACATGAAACCTAACAGTTATCCTGGAGTATCAGAATTAATTGTATGTATTTCAACCTGCATGGAAATTGTGAGCTCCTTGAGCAAGAAAGGCAGCTGTATTATCTTTGCATCTCCAGTGAGTGCCTAACTCAGTGTTCAGCTTATGTAGCCTGCTTGAGAAATATTCAGTCAACAAACTTGTATTTGAATGGTCATCCTTCCTGGCTGCTTTAAGAGCATGTTTTATGTCTTGAGACTATAGACTCAGTCTTTACACTTCTTTGCATCTAAGTAACAAATGATGGCATATCATTAGTAAACATAACCCTCCCACTACCTCCTTGTCCCTGATTTCCTGAATCAAACACCAGATTCCATTGCAGCTAAAACAAACAAATAAACAAAAAACCCAAAGGATTATTAATTTGAAAGCTCTGCTTGGTTTGCTTTTGTGTGGAGGGGACTGAGACGTTACCATTTATAATAATGAATGTGTCATATGCTAGCCAGCAGCATGTCCTGGGACTATGAGGTAATCAAAGGAACCATGTCCATGGTTTTCACTGTGCCTTTTGGGGTCTCTTATCCCCTAGTTCTAACATAATATAAATGTAAATCATGAATCCAAAGAATCATGAAGAATAAATATCGTAACTCAGGACTGATGTGATTCAAACCCAACTCGGGGGAGAACACATAGCCTCAGTTGTCCATAGTGGGTCTTTTAGTGTCCGTCTCACTGGATACTGTCCTGATTAATAGCATCTGAGTCAAGGGAGAGGTTACAAGACTATCCATTCAGAGAAACAGTCCTGTAGTAAAACCTCACATACTTAGATGGTAAGGAGAGAGGCTTATCTCATTTAGGAAAAGGTTACTATAAATAGAGCACTGTAGGCATTTTGAACAAGCTGCTAAGAAAGTATTATATTAAGTATTGGTTTGTTGAACCCCTTTCAGAGGGTAAATCACAACCATCACCTTGATATCAGCTGACAGAATGAAATGGGTACTTCTTAAAAGTTGGGCATTCGTTCTCTTGAGCATTTCTTTGTTCATTTAGGAGGCATCTGTGGAGCCTCTGCAGAGCGCTTGCTATGTGCTAGGCTTCATGCTAGGTATCCAGGTTACAAAGGTGAAGGAGAGAGAGAGGCCCTGCCCCAGTGGAGTTTACCCTGCAGTGCAGAGGTTAAAATTAGCCTCACATGTGCTCACACAGACTCACGTACATGATTACATTACTAACTCCTTACAAACTGTTTCTTCATAGACGGCTCAAAAATAAACTCAGCCTTTCCTAGTTGGAGGGAGGGCCAGGGGTACGATACGCTCCTTCCACTTCCAGCACAATTTCCCAGAAGCTCTAGAAGGACTTGTCTTTTTGCTGAAAGATGTAGGTGAAGACAGTCTAGTCAGCAGTGGAGAGAGTTTTCTGAAGAAAGGCTGTTTACTCTGTGTAGTTTGCTCGCTGCCTTTGTGCAAACAACCCACACCCATGTTCAGTCATGCTGTTCATTACTTCATGCTAATGAACCGTTGGCACCGAAGTTTGCTTGTACTTGATTGTGATCCCGACGTACGTGACACTTGCCCTTCTCACCCTGACTTTAGTCTGTCCCATGTTTTCCTGGAGACTCAGCAAGAAACTCCATCCAAAATATTCCTTCTTACTGATGCTCCATTTGCCTACTAGCAGGGTAATTAATTTCAGATAATTCCCACTGTGTCCTACTCCAGCTGCCTTGGGTTCGGCGCTTTGATTATCTTTTGTGCGAGGGCCAGGGCTTTTCAGCTTTCTATCGATTCTTTTCTATACTGAGATGCAAATAGCCCACTGGCCATAGTGGGGAATGCCCAGGCCATGAAAGTTGCAGAGATCATAGGGCCTTTGTCACCGGACCTCAATGCCTATATTGATGCCTGTCGTGCTTTAGGGTTTCATTTGCATTGATTCATAGGCTTCCCCCACCCCCAGAACTGGCATTCGATAATTGCATGTTACTTCACAATAAATCCATATTCACATTCTCAGTTTCCAAGAGTATAAAGTACTAAAGATAGTTACCAGGGGAAGTGAAATATAGCTTTCTCTCTGCCAGAGGGGAATCTGTTCTCTGCCGTTTTTCATTAATAACAAACTTCTGTTGTGAGTGTTTAAAAAGAATTTCTGGTTGAGTACTTAACTGGATTCCTTGTTAAACATCTGAACGTTTATTTTAATATTTTTCATCTTATTTTAGTGACTTTCGTTTTCCTTCGCCTCCTGCAGGGGAAAGGTTGTAAGAGCTCTCATTTTAAGCTTTCAGCTTTGTGCATTGAGGTTCAGTTTACCTTCTGATTAAGAAAGTGTTTAAAGAAATTGTGCTCTCTATCTTACTGGGGTTTAAAGTTGTTTTACTCAAGGCGTGCATTTTAGTAAATCATAGTTTTTGTTTTTACAAAAGTGGTAGGTAAGAGTCGGTGATCTGTACCTGAAATGCTTGCAGTGAACTCTCTTGCCGAAAAATGTCAGATTGTAAATTATTTGATTATGATGCTATTCAAATTATTTTTTTAAATATATAATATATGAAGAAATAGTAAAGCAACAACAAGGACAGTAAAGCACCAGAGCTCTTAGAGTCCATTGCAGACATCCAGTTTGGTCGCATTCAATTGTTTCACTTCATACAAACTGTGTTCCAGAAAAAGTTGGAATTATGTTTCTGTATCTGGAGCTCCTTACCAGGGTGAAGCAACTATGGTGAAATGTTTTGTGAAGTGAATTATTTTGTAAATCAAGTCATCGTTTCATAATTGATGACTTTTACATTTGGGGAAATTTAGAGTTGGGAAATATTTGTGCAAAGAGTGCTATGTTATCACTGTGGTGTTATAATAATACCTTACATCCGTATGTGCATCTCTGCATAACCTTTCATTCCAATTCTGAATATAGCTTTGCCACTAACCTGGGGAGCCAGGTGGTTGAACTGTGTCCAGATTTGGGGTAACAAACACACAACATCAGGTGGTCATTTCTTCCACTTTTTACAAAATACTATTTTAAGTGTTTCCCTGATTGAGGACTTTCAAGGTCGCAACTAAAATATCCCCATATTGTTGGCATGATGCAAGACTGTTAAATCTTTTGGGGGCTTTCTAAAATTATAAACCATAAACTTGGCCCTCACCAGCAGATGGTTTTTACTGAGGCTTTTCAGAGTCATTTCACCTACCTCAATTACAGCCATTGTCTTCCAACCGGAAGATTCAGGTCTGTTGTTTTGGAAGAAGAGGTTGCTATAGCCTTAGTCTAATCTAGAACTTTCTAAAAGATAGTGTGCTGAAGGCCAGGAGAGCATTCCACAGAGTTACTTTTTTTAGTGGTTCTTGGGGCGAATGGCCTAATTTCTATTATGGCCAAAGAAAAAGGTGGACAATTTAATCATTTAATACAGAATGTGGTCAGAGAACAGAGCTCATGCTCATGGGGTGTTCCTTTTGGGGGCAGAACGATGCTTCTGCTTATCCAAGAGACGTCTGTAAATGCAAGGTGCTCTTTTTAAGGTCCAGGACTCTGGGTTGAACCAGATCTTTTAAAACTTGGCTCTTCTTAAGTATAATTAATAAAGTGAAAATAATTCTTATTTTGAATAGGTTTCTTTTACTAGGGTGAACTTCTAGACAATGCCTATAAGTTAAAATTTATCAGAAGTTTTATTTTTATATTGCAAAGGTGTTAAAGGAAGATAGAAACCAATATTATTAGCTTTGTTGTTTGGGGAAATCTGCTTCCCAAACAACATTGTCATTTTTTTAATGACAATACATGATGAATTTACAGAATTGTCTTCCACCTATAGATAGTACCAGCGATTTTTTAAAAATAAGATTTTCATATTTTTGCTGACTTTGAGTAAATATTTATTGGATGCATAAACTATGTGAAGATTCACATAGACCTTAGTATTAAAGTTGACATTATAAGTCCAGTAAAGGTATCTTTATGTAAATGGTTGGCCTTCTTTCTACTGTCTTTCTGCTCTTATATTATTGGTTTTATAAGGAAATTTAAGAGAGAATAGATTCCAAGCATTAAAATAACTTACATTACTGAATGTAAGTTACTGTTTGCTTTTAACTGTGTTGATATGTTTTCGTTGAATCTCTCTTCCTAAAGGATTTTTTTTTTATAACAACATACGGGTTTCAGCCGAAAAGGGTTCTCACTGGCAAGGTACGTTTTGATTTGTGGCTAGAAAATGGTTCTGCTTGTTGTAGCTTTAATTCTTATACTCGCTAGGCTTAAATACAGCATGGTTGGATGTGTGCTTTGACTCTTTATTTCTTGAACAGAGGAAGAGCTTTACTCAACTCATTTGACTTCTTTTTTTTTTTAATTAATTAATTAATTTATTTGGCTGCGTTGGGTCTTCGTTTCTGTGCGAGGGCTTTCTCTAGTTGCGGCGAGCGGGGGCCACTCTTCATTGCGGTGCACGGGCCTCTCACTGTCGCGGCTTCTCCTGTTATGGAGCACAGGCTCCAGATGCACGGGCTCAGTAGTTGTGGCTCACGGGCCCAGTTGCCCCGAGGCATGTGGGATCTTCCCAGACCAGGGCTCGAACCCGTGTCCCCTGCATTGGCAGGCGGACTCTCAACCACTGCGCCACCAGGGAAGCCCAACTCATTTGACTTCTAATTTGACCAGGAGAAAGAGCAGAAGTATGGCCTAGCGGTAATTTGCCAGAGAGCTTTTTTACCTTCTTTGCTTGGGCTAGCATGTTCATGCCATGCTATGTTACACTGTGTCAAAAAAAGGAACACTTTTCTAAATCTTTCTAAATATAACTATGGCAAAGATAACTTTTATTGATTCAGGTCTTTTAATGTGTACTTGAAGCCTTGAGATGATTATTCAGACTTTCATAGACACCGTCTACAAATTTCTTTTTTATTTGGCTGGGTGGGAAGAGGAAGCAATATTCCTCTTAATTTTAACAAATGTAATTTTGAAATGAAAATGATAGTAAAATAGAGACATATTAAAATTCTCTTTAGAAGAGTAGACGTAATGATTCTTTTTTTTATAAATTTATTTATTTATTTTTGGCTGTGTTGGGTCTTCGTTTCTGTGCGAGGGCTTTCTCTAGTTGCGGCAAGCGGGGGCCACTCTTCATCGCGATGCGCGGGCCTCTCACTGTCGCAGCCTCTCTTGTTGCCGAGCACAAGCTCCAGACGAGCAGGCTCAGTAGTTGTGGCTCACGGGCCCAGTTGCTCCGCGGCATGTGGGATCTTCCCAGACCAGGGCTCGAACCCGTGTCCCCTGCATTGGCAGGCAGATTCTCAACCACTGTGCCACCAGGGAAGCCCCGTAATGATTCTTTAGACCTGTAGCTTATGGAGAGACTAGAGACAAAATCAGTCCATTGAAATAACATGTGTCACAAAGTCTTGTGAGAAAGATGACTTTTGCTCTCACTGGACATAAGCTGACCAAGAACCACTGCTTAGATGACTTCTTGTCATTTATTCCACACCACCCTCTCTCCCCAGCCTTGTCCCTGGGAGAAGGGCCAAAGTTTGAGGCGTGTGTTTGCTGTGAGTCCCTTGAGATCATCATCTTTAAACAAAGTGAGACAGGAAGGAGGCTCTGGCCTCGGGAAAGCCAGGCGTTTGCCCGGTGAGGGGGCTGGTTTAAGCTCACAGATGTGAGTCAGACCTTGGGTCCAGATCCCAACTCTGCCACCTATTAGCTCCGCATCTGAGGGCAAGTTGTTTCATCTCTTTGTGCCTCAAAACTTGGGCTGAGGGCTTCCCTGGTGGCGCAGTGGTTGAGAGTCTGCCTGCCGATGCAGGGGACACGGGTTCGTGTCCCGGTCTGGGAAGATCCCACATGTTGCGGAGCGGCTAGGCCCGTGAGCCATGGCCGCTGAGCCTGCGCG
The DNA here is from genome assembly GCF_005190385.1 of Monodon monoceros. Lineage (NCBI taxonomy): Eukaryota > Metazoa > Chordata > Mammalia > Artiodactyla > Monodontidae > Monodon > Monodon monoceros. The sequence goes on from NW_021703771.1 coordinate 71,966,150, forward strand.
TCTGGAGCCTGTGCTCCGCAATGGGAGAGGCCACAGCAGTGAGAGGCCCGCGTACCGCAAAAAAAAGAAAAACACCTTGGGCCGAGTGTACTACCTCACACGGGTGTTGCAAGGATTAAATGGCACCAAGTAAATACCCAATGAACGCCAGCCTCTATTGCTTTATGTGACGATCTTCTACCTCGCCATTAACTGTCATTCTTAAAATACTGGAGTTCCTGTCAAAAGTTTTATTTTTGTACATGCCATTAACATGGCAGCAGCGCTTCTGCTTTTGTGTATTACGGCAGACAGACTGGAGTTGTCAGAACAAGCTTAATGTAAATAGCGTGTGTTTAATTGGTTATGGTTTTACCAAACACATAATCAGTTTATTTTCTGTTTCAGAACGTGTAAGTGTCTGTGGGGTTAGGAACGGGTCTGGTATGATTTCGGTAACATATGTGGCCTTAGGATTACTGTTTGGGAAAAATAAACACTAGTTGTATTGAAATTATCTAGGGCCATATAGTGACAATGAGGCCGTCTCATCGAGCATGTGGGTGTGCGCGTCCATGCCTGTTACGTTGGGGGGTGCTCTTACAGCAGGCCCAGAAATAGTTGGAAATTTGGCTCTTTGCACCTGGCAAACCAGCCAGGTATCAGTACACGTCTATCTTCACTGGTTTGTATGGTCACAGGGAGTTGAGGATGCTGCCTGCACACCCTCCTCAACACATCAAGGGCCACGTGAACAAAAGTAAATAACGACAAAATACCCAGATACAATATAATCTGAGGGTTATGTAACCTACTGTTATCATTTTAAAATTTAAGTTAGTTTTCTTTTGTTGTTGTTTTTTTTTTGTTTGTTTGTTTTTTGTGTGTACGCGGGCCTCTCACTGCTGCGGCCTCTCCCATTGTGGAGCACAGGCTCCGGACGCGCAGGCCCAGTGGCCATGGCTCACGGGCCCAGCCACTCCACGGCATGTGGGATCTTCCCGGACTACTGGGGCATGAACCCGTGTCCCCTGCATCGGCAGGCGGACTCCCAACCACAGTGCCACCAGGGAAGCCCCTGCTCTTTCTTTTCTTTTTCTTTCTTTTTTTTTTTAAGATTTTACTGTCACCCTCAGCTTCATCTTTCTTTCTTTCTTTTTTAAATTTTTTTGGCCCCACTGTGTGGCTTGTGAGATCTTAGTTCCCTGACCAGGGAATGAACCTGGGCCCTCGGCAGAGAGAGCGTGGAGACCTAACCACTGGACTGCCAGGGAGTTCCCTGTTGTTTCTTTTATTAGGTCGAACCACGTGAACTGGAAATATTAGCTTTTGACCTTAAAAATAGCAATCTCATTTGTCCAACCTAATACGTAAATACCAAACAGGATCTACAACATGTACCGTAGCTAACTGATTATATCTAAATACAGATATTTGTAATATAATATGGGTTAAGGATTGGCATTTAGATTTGCAATGCCAATTTCTTACTTCACTTTTGGGATGAACCTTAGGGAGCTTGGGGTAAGAGAGGATTTCCATTACTTGTTTAATGATAGTGATTCATCACATGTTAATTCCTCATTAAATCATTTGCCCTGGTACCAAATCTTATATAATGGATGGGTTGGAGAGAGACCCAGGTCCTATCATGGTTCATGGGTCAGATCCAGACTGAGGGCCGCTTCCAGCCTAAGCCAACTTACTGAAGTCATGGACTGCCCATCACTTGTTCAGAGTCCATTTGAACTGTAAGTCACTATATCAGAACTCTTAGAACTATACCCAGTCATCAAGGACATTCATCTAGAAAGCAATATTTATTTTTATTTTTTTTAATTTTTTTTGCTGTATGCGGGCCTCTCAGTGTTGTGGCATCTCCTGTTGCGGAGCACAGGCTCTGGACGCGCAGGTTCAGCGGCCATGGCTCATGGACCCAGCCGCTCTGCGGCATGTGGGATCTTCCCGGACCGGGGCACGAACCTGTGTCCCCTGCAACGGCAGGCGGACTCTCAACCACTGCGCCACCAGGGAAGCCCTAGAAAGCACTATTTTAACACAACCAAATTCTAATTATTTACAGAATAATTTCTGTAGAAATATCCCTTTATTCTCTGCTCTGTCCCTTTTCCTTTCCCTCTTTGTATCACACCCTCTCTCATCCCTGGTTGATTGTACTATTACTAGTATAATTCTAATAACATTGCATAATTAGTTCCTACAAGGACACTTCTTGCCCTGTGCTTTTTGAGCCAGAGTGTAGGTGAAAGAATGCCATCTTGAACATTCTTTTACTCATTCATTGTGCAGACATTACTGAGTACCGACTATATGTCAGTCCCTACACACAGGAGTTTATATTTGAGAAGAAGAGACAGACAAGTGGATAGCATGGTTGGGGCCTTAATTGGAATATTTCTACCGAGTGTGTGAAATACGCACAGGAAGTCCGTGAAGCCCCAGTGAGGAGAGTGTGGAAAGGCCAGTGAAGGTGACTGAAACTGAGCAAGGGTTCCCCAGGAGGAGGAGGAGAAACCTGTTAGGTAGACGGAGCAGCAAGGCCAGTGGCTTAGGTGAATAGGTTGGTGAATCTTCAGACTTGGGTCATACAAGAAAATGGATTTAAATAATAAAGTTTTTCTCAGTATCGATATTTTGACTAATACGGTATTGCTTCTTTTCTTTGCTCATTCTTATTTATAAATTGGCTCTGTAATAGGTGGTTTGGTTCCTTATGACTGCAATTTGTTTTGTTTTTAATTGAAGTATAGTTGATTTATAAAGTTATATTAGTTTCAGGTATACAGCAAAGTGATTCAGTTACACACACACACACATTTTCAGATTCTTTTCCCTTATAGCTTATTATAAGGTATTGAATATAGATCCCTGTGCTATACAGTAGGTCCTTGTTGGTTATCTGTTTTATACCTAGTAGCGTGTATCTGTTAATCCCAAACTCCTGATTTATCACCCCCACCCCTTTCCCCTTTGGTAACAATAAGTTTGTTTTCTGTGTCTGTGATTCTGTTTCTGTTTTGTAAATAAGTCCATTTGTATCATTTTTTAAGATTCCACATATAAGTGACATCATATGATATTTGTCTTTTTCTGTCTGACTTACTTCACTTAATGTGATAATTTCTAGGTCCATCCATGTTGCTGCAAATGGCATTATTTCATTCTTTTTTATGGCTGAGTAGTATTCCACAGTGTGCATATATATATATATATATATATATATATATATATGTCCCACATCTTCTTTATCTGTTCCTCTGTCAATGGACGTTTACGTTGCTTCCATATATGATTGCAGTTTTAAAATTTATATCATTCGTGTTTTTCATCTTGTCTTTGAGGTCTCGTTTAATTGAATTCATGTTCTTCTTTAATTATTTTATAGAGAGAAGCAACTGTTAGGAATTTCTTCCTGTTCCTTGAGTTATATTTTCTTCTGATAGAGAGATGGGATCAAAAGACAGAATCATTGTGTTTGTCCATGCCTTTTCTCTCTCTCTCTCTCTCTTTTTTTCCCCTTGTTATAGTTTGTTTGAGTAGTTCTCATGCATTTCTTTTCACTTTGATCATGCTTGGGTAACTCAGGTCACATTTTCTGTTTGTGTTGATATAATGAAGCTTTCTTTTTGAACTGTTTGCCGTGCTGTCAGACAGTGGAGTGTTTTCCTTGCTTTATTTTGTGGCCCATTCATGTTTGTTGTTGCTGTAGCCTAATGTAATAGCTGGGGAAGTGGGAAAACCCAACTGAGGTGGAATGTGGTCTTCATTGGGATACTGGGGCTTGGCTTTCTGTCTCCTAAGAGTTTGTTAAATGTGCTACATCACTGTTCACGTTGCTTGCTTAAGGGTGGGGGAATGGGTACACCAGAACCAGTCTGTCTTTAATTTATTCCTCCAATTCCTGGTGAATTTCTAGAGGCTTCATTTCAATCAGGATCAGCCTGACCATTGACTTTCCATCTTTTCACTCATTACTCTCCTGAAGCAATTTCTGCTGCTCCTAGATCCGAAAAAGATAAAGAAGGCCACACAGTTTGCTTCCTTTTCTGTGGGTCTTCAGGAATTTTTTTCTTAGCTTGATCAAGGAGTTCTAAAGTTTAATATATTAGGTTATATGCTTTGGTTTGGATGCCCTTGGTGGAGTATTTTTGCCAGTTTTTAGTAATTGTGCTTTGTAGGACACTGTTGCTCATTTTGTTAGTTGTGGGAAGGATGTTCTGTGGCTTAGTTTTCAGCAGTCATCATGACCTGATTGTTTTGCCAGTTAGATGACCACAAACAATTTTTCTAGCTCTAATTGATTCATTTTCTAAGCCAGTGAATCAATTGGGGCCTTCTGATCACAGCCATCCGGCTAATGTGTTATTCTTTGTGTTTATAGAGACACAAAAACAAGCTAAGCTGTCTTCTATTTGGAAGTAAATATGCTTATTATTCATTCTACAAACATAAGGAGAAGTGTGTTAAGGCCACACGTAGATCGTGACTCTGGGAGGTACCTTCGGCCCATCTGCCTCCGTCTTCAACAGATGCCCGTGCTGATAGCCAGTAGCCTCAGTTTGGGTTGGAGGGAAGAACTTGGTGTCCGCACCTTCCCTCCGTTGCCTTGCAGGCTCCATCAGTTCTCTGTATTCCTACATCGTCATGTGCCTAGGCAAGGTTGTTTGGCGGCCTTGTCCAAGAAGTCATCGTGCCTGATCCATGAATCAGTCAGTCTAACATGCCATAAAAGTAATGTGACTTTGCAAACACCACCCAGTCTCTTGGGAGACTTAGCGCTTCTGGGATGAAAACTTCCATCAGCTCCAGAAACTAGAGCCTCAGAAGCATATGTAATTGCCCTACTTGGCAGTCCTGTTCTGAATCATCCTTTTTCCATGGCACGGGCTATGTGAGAATCGAATACACTTGGGAATGAGGGGGGTTGGTGTTTTGCTTTAGCTGTTAGTGTGCCTGACACCATAGATTTGTTTTGGGTAACACTCCCGCACTCTTTACAGAGGCACCTGTAGAGTTAGTTGTTGACTACCTTCCCCTAACTTCTTTTTTATCTCAACTCACCTATTTTATATGACCAGCGGGGTTCTCTGACCTATGGGCAGGGTGACATAACCTCAAGCAGTAAAATCTTCCAAAGATTTACAGAGTGAAGGGGAAGTCTGTTCTTTTTCCTCCACTTAACCTCTCTCCTCCCCCAACTCCTTTCAGGAGAAGGAAGGCATTTTCTCTGCTTCATGGAAACTTGCAGAATTGGGACCAGTATGCTTACTTGTTATTCAAGTCTCCCTAGACGTGGCTGTAGGACTCCTGAGGTCTTATATTTTCTCGTTCCTTATAGGGAAAGTAGCAACATTATTTGGGGGTGATTAAAAGCAGTTCAGAGTTCATGAGTTTTAAGAAAAAGAATAGAGTTTCTTGTGGAATGTACCATCCCTTTGCTGTTCCTTTGGTTTTGTAGTTAGTTTTTTAAACAGTTTCTTTAAGTGAATTAAGTGCTGACAAGTCTTTGCCTCTAGGGGATGGTAACATTACCTCAAATTCTCACATACTTTTTACAAGTATGAGTATCATGTAATTATCTTCTCCTCCTCCTTCTTCTTCAAATCTGGTGACAACTAGTTAATTTTGAAACTGCCAGAGAGATTATTTCAGTGTTACACTGTACCTCTGGGAGAAGAATGGAAGTTCATCTTTTTTTCCATATGCTGACAAAATCTCCTAATTTCAGAGGGCAATGATGTCACCAGCTAATGAGCAAAATATTTCTTACTAAACAGATGAGTCCTCCCCTGACTCCTTTGTGAAATAAGGGGAAAGAAACCCACAGTGTGTTTCATGGTTGATATAGTTACTGCGATTCATAAACACTTTTTAAAGTAATTCTAACTTCTTCAAAGAGTGAAACAAATTTTTCTCTAAACACAAAGAATCACACATGAACCTGATGGCTGTGATCGGAAGGCCCCGGCCACAGCCGGACAGTGATGACTGGTAGCTGGTCTTGAACGTACCCAGCCGGAGCCAATATGCTGCCCACAAGGTAGGGAGTGACCTTGAATGCATCACTTCTTGGACCAATGGAGGGAGATCAGGCATGTTGGAGAGATTATGAAATCAAGCTTGGAGAAGAGGAGGACCGTGAAGCTGTTGTTGATTGGTGTCACATGCTGTTTATAAGGGCAGCAGCAGCTGAACTCTTCTTTGACCGTCCAGATAGGCAGGCATCTAAGGTCAGCAGGAGCCATGTAAACACGGGACTTCTGGGCTCATATAGGGACATGGAAATGCCCCCAAAGCCATGGCGAGTGCCCGTCCCCTCACTGAAGCATGTCTCAGTTTCCCCAGCCAGAGGTGATTTCACCCACTTCTGAATCCCTGTATCTCTTTGTTCCTCTTACCCATTTATCACAGTTGACTTACATTAATCATATTTCTGAACTTCTCTTGGGGCATCTCTACCCCCAGACTTCTAGATTATAAGCTTTGTAAGTCCAGGTGAAGCCACCTTACTCATACTGCTATTCCTGCTTCTTCCTAATGCCTCGAATCAGTACATACCTCCATTGATTTCAATCAGGAAGTATCTATTTATCGCAAATATAGATACGATCTTTAGTTGTCTCAGTGGGGAAGAATATTGTAATGTTCAGTGTTGGCAGTTGTGTGAAGAAATAGGTACTCTTTTTATACTGCTTGTGAGATTTTAAAATAATACAGTGTTTCTTCTGAGCACATTGTTAATATGTATCAAAAGACTTAACGATACGCCCATTCTTTACCCATCAGTTGAACAATCTAATCATTTATTCTAAAGAAAGAATGTATTAGGTGCATTAGAAATTTTACCACAGTGTTCATCGGAGTATATTTTACAATATTGAAAAATTGGAAACATGCACATGTCCAATGATTGAGGATAGTATTTAAGTAAAGTATGGTGTATTTCTGTGTCTGAACACTATTGAATCATTAATGTATTGTCATATTTTATTTTTTGAATATGTGTTGATGTGGGGAAATGTTCAATATTAATTTTTAAAAGCAGGTTATAAAACAGTTTGAACAGTGTACATTGAGGGCCCCAGGGTTTCTCTAAAGGAAACATTAAGAGGCAGCAGTGTGGCTTAGAGGGTCACAATTATAAGTGGGCACTTTGTTTCTACTTACACCTGTGTTCATTTGAGGGAGGCTTTGGGGACCTTGATAGTAACTGTGGGGCGGGGGGGTGGAACAGCTAAAGATCACAAGGTCATCCTTTTTTTGTTTAAAAAAAAGTAACATAAAAGTGTATTGTGTGTGTGTGCATGCGTGTGTGTATGAAGATATAAACCAAAACATTACTAATTTTTCTGATTAGGAAGATATGAGTATTTCCTTTCTCTTTTTTTCTGTATCTGCATTTTCCAAATTTTCTAATTAAAAATATATCTTGTATTAGTAGGAATAAACAATAAATGTTACTGAAACGCAGACAGAGGAATGGAAATGACAGTGCTCTTTGGCCTCTTGAAGTTCGGTGAAGGGCTAGTAATACTGCGATCATGTATTGAGCTAAGTCCTAAGAGAACGTTTGTTAGGTTGCTTTGCAGCCACCTGGCCTAAGGAAGATGAGGAGGAAAGCCAGGAAGGCTTTCCAGAGGAGGTGACACACGAACTGAATCTTTTTGTTTTTTTGGCTGCGTTGGATCTTCGTTGCTGCGCGCGGGCTTTCTCTAGTTGCGGGGCGGGGGGGGGCTACTCTTCGTTGCGTTGCGCGGGCTTCTCATTGCGGTGGCTTCTTTGTTGCAGGCTCTAGGTGCGCGGGCTCAGTAGTTGTGGCACACGGGCTTAGTTGCTCTGCGGCATGTGGGATCTTCCCGGACCAGGGCTCGAACCCGTGTCCCCTGCATTGGTAGGCAGATTCTTAACCACTGCACCACCAGGGAAGTCCTGAACTGAATCTTGAAGGATGAGTAGGAGCTAGGGAAGTAGATGGGGGTGGACAGAGATCTTCCCCAAAGAGGAATCCTCAAGTGCAGAGGTGTCCAGACACGTGAGAGATGGGGTATCTGAGGTGCTGTGAGGAAGTCGCAGTATGAGAACCAGGTGCTGTGAGAGGCTGTTTCCACATAGTGTCTGCATAGCTGAGCGTAACGTGCACAGAAACTGGAAGTAAGGGCTCTGAGCACGCAGTCCTGCTTTTCACAATATGGCCCTTGGACTTTGCTCTGAGGACCTAATGAATAGTTGCTTGGAGTGGGAATGAGATGCTCAAATCTGTCCTCTGAAAATTTACGTACTTACTATGTGCTGGGTAAGTTCAAGTCCACTACCCAGTGACCAAGACCAGCGATGCTCTTCCTTTGTGAAGTTGATCTGCCCTGTTGCCACCTTCCCTCCACCAAGAAGCGTCGCACGGTGGCCTGGCCCAGGCTAGTCTTTCGAATATCCCGCAGTTTGCTCAGATACACAGCCAGGGCTGGGAGCTGTGGGGCTGAAGAGTCTCAACTTCTTCATTCTTCGTGCATTGTTTGCTGCAGGCCCACCGGTGCACTGGGCACCCCACTTACAAGGAGGGGAGTGGACAGGGCCCCTGTCCCTGTGGTGTCTCCTGTCTTCTGAAAGGGAAGCCCTTGTTGGGTGCCCATGAGGCTGCCTACATGGAGCGTCTCCATAGACACCTGGCTCCCCTGAGAGTGGCAGCAGGGACAGTTAGAAAGGGAGGTAAAGGGCCTTCCCTGGCGGCCCAGCGGTTGCGGCTTTGAGCTTCCGCTGCAGGGGGCTCAGGTTTGATCTCTGGTCGGGGAACTAACATCCTGCACGCTGCTTGGTGCAGCCAAAAATAAGGGGGATGGGCAGGGGGAGAGACCACCGGGAGGCCAAGCAGGTCCTTCCCTCCACCCGCCTCACAAAACCTGGCTCTTGACTTGAGGACACGGGGAGGGGGAAGGGTGAGCTGGGACAAAGCGAGAGAGAGGCATGGACATATATACGCTACCAAACGTAAAATAGATGGCTAGTGGGAAGCAGCCGCATAGCACAGGGAGATCAGCTCGGTGCTTTGTGACCGCCTAGAGGGGTGGGATAGGGAGACGCAAGAGGGAGGAGATATGGGGATATATGTATACGTATAACTGATTCACTTTGTTATAAAGCAGAAACTAACACACCATTGTGAAGCAATTATACTCCAATAAAGATGTAAAAACAACAACAACAGCAACCCGGCTCTTGAGGCCCAGCTCCCTCGATCTCACACTGTAGAGGTTTCAGGACCTTCCAGGCTCCAGGCCTCACAGTTAAGGTCTCCTTTCATTCTCTCAAAGGACCCTAAGAGGCTTGTCACTGCCTGTTTTATAAATGAGAGTTCACAAGTGGCATAAAGGAGACCTCAGCCTATGTCTGCAGGATTCCAGAGTTCTGGCTCTGAATCCTGCCCAGAATCTTCTGTGTATCTAAACAACCTGCTCAGACTCACCCTCAAATGTTGGCCATTATCACTTGCTTTCATGTGTTTTTGCTACTTACATGGCACCTAAAACAGCAGTTTGCTGTTTTTTTAAAATCTCTGCAGTTTGTTTTAAAATCTCTCTTGTTTGAATTCCCATCAGTAATAGAGGGAATGCAGATGTAACCATCACTTACCAAGCTCCAAGCTCCAGTGGTCGATTATACACAATTAGATACAAAATTCGTAAAACATCAACACTTTAACACAATGTTATTAGACGAAGTTTACGTGGAGGAACACTAAGACCCATAGGAGTAGAGAGATTTGCTGGAGGACTTGGAAATTAATGCCCGGCTGTTCTAGCTCCAAAGTCTGTGAGTATTTCCCCACTGTCTTTGGGGCATGCACGTTTTCTTAGTTTTCATGAAGTAACAAAGAAATTCAAGTGAGACTTCTGCTGACAGTCTTAAGGAATTCTCAGCACAATGATGCACGCAGCGTGGTTCTCAGTCTTGGGTGAAGGAAGCCCGGCTAGAGTTAGGGTGTTGCAGGAGCAGAACCATGAAGTGTCACAGTCTTCCTCTGCCATTTACTGTCTGTGAAATGAGATCATGTGTGCAGATACTCAGCAGAGTGCCTGGGAATCGTGAGCATTTGATAAATACGGGTGATTGAAGTCCCACATTGGGAAAGCACTGCCACCACTTGTGGCACATGTGGGTCCTCAGATGGCAGTGTGGAAGGGAGCAGATGTGAAACCAGAGAGGGCATCGGGGAATGGCTTTGCGAAATGGGAAACAGACAGTATAGGGAAGGTGTGGCGAACCACTGTGGGGAGAAATAATAGGAAATTCGATAAATGATGGGAGGAGACATTTTGGGGGCAGAAAAATTGAGGGAAAGGGAATTTCATGCAGAGTGAGAGATGCCAAAGGGACGAAGGAGAGCAGGACAGGTGCCCAGGAAAAGAGGGTGAGCTCTGGCCGTCTGGGATACCCCAGGATCTCTGCTATGTGATATCCTACCAAGAGAGGGGCCCTCTCATAGTACATAAATAAAGACCCACACAGTGAGAGGCACCTAGGAGCAGGTAGCTCGGACTACACAATGGGAATACACGACTTACCCCACTGGATGAATTTAGCCCTGAAAATACAGACATGACTTACAACCTGTGTCACGGAAACGTCACATGGGTTTTCAGTCCTGCCTTTTTAGATGGTGTTCTGTTTAAGTAACAGAATGTGATGTCGCTCCCTAGACAGCCCTGAGAAAATTAAATGACCGTCTAGTGACAGAGTCCCCGTGCTTACATTTTAGAATCCAAGAGAACTCAGCTGCTCTGAAGTGATCATTGAAACAATTTGGTTAAGACAGTTTTAGAAGCATCAGTGAAGGGGACCTACATTTACTCTAGTGGTTAAAATAGAAAAGAAAAGAAAAAAAAAAAACGAAGCGGGAGAGAGACAGAAAGTGACAGCTTTAGGAGAAAACCACAATCATAAGTTTTAATTCAGGAATTTCAAAAATAGCCCTGGGAAGGTGTCTATTTTCAATTGCGACGACTCCCTTCAGGGGGTGTTGGGAAGATTATCTGCAAAAAAGATCTTTTTTCAGCTCAGTCACTCGTGAGGGTGAGTCCTTGTCCCGGATTTGCTGAGATTCTCGCGTTCTTTTTTTTCTTTCTCTGGAATTCCATAGACAGTAATTAAGGAACTGGAGGCCAGCGGGAGGTCAGGGAGCCTTCGTCAGTGAAAACAGGGATTGTTTGCCACGTACAACACTCCCTTTTTTCCTTGTGGTGAATAGGAGATTTGCTTAGAGCTGATGACTTCTGCCTTTCTTACAAGTTATGCAGTTAGCGAGGAACTGGGGGATCGGGCAGCAAGCAGCTAATTGAAACCAGTGTCTTCACTTTCTTCTCCTTCGGATTGTAAGCTGTGCCGGCAGAGCCTGCCCGATCATGTAACTTCCAGGGAGTATGTTCGAGGAGTGCCTCACCATCACTTTGAGATTACAGAGGTGGCAAGCAGGAGTGAAGACGCGCTCGGAGTGGGGAGGGGGCGGGGGTCCCGGACGAGCTCAGAATCACCCCTGAGGCCTGCTCAATGCCGAAGCCGGTAAGTTCGCTGGACACGCTCCACGTGAAGGGGGAAATGTGCTTTCCGTCGCTTCAAGGAAAAGCTTTTTAATTGTTCCCGGCTATGATGCTTCCGTCTTTCCTATCCAAATTCCTCTAGATTCATCCTTCTTCCCTTGTTTACTTCCCTACCTTATAACCCAGAGCATTCTTTCCTAGCTTGCTCACCCGATACTAAGGCATAGCTTTTGGAGGAGAGGAGTGAATATTATTTTGAGAATAAAGCGGGCATGCGAGGGGTTCGGTGTACGTGGGGCTGGGAGCTTAGTTTCCACTTGTGGAGGCTTCTCGTGCGGAAGACTTGGTTTCGGGCAGCTTTGCACACGGCTTTTCATAAACCTACGATTGGTTTCCTTCTCTTAACTTGAAGGTTAACGCCATCGACATCGTGTGAATTTCACAGGCGAATATCTGGCCAATTTCAGAATACTTTTCAGAAGTGCATAAATATAGTGTTGCCGTGCGTAGTTCCGGGGCGAGATAAGTTAACTTAGTCGGGACAGCATGCTACGTGTTTGGAGCTGGGGAAGCAGGCTGAGTAAGTGTGCTTCTGCGAAAGGCACAGCTGTAATCCTGTGCTCAGCAAGGTCTCCAGCGGTCCCCAAAAGGGTTCTAGTTGCTCCTTGCAAGTTCAGTTTAATCTTTATTACAGCACGTTACCCCTGTGCCTTCGCGGCTGTGCCACGCAGCTTTTGGAAACCATTTGTTCTGGCACATCATGATTTGCAAGAACTGTTTGTTACAAGGTCAGGGGCGAGTGAAGCATCTGTTACCGACCTGCAGTGACAGGCTTCAGTTGAACAGTAAGGGGATGCTTTTACTTTGCTCCATCCAGCACACACATTTTTGTATCTACAGATGCTATTAATTGTGTTCCTTTTTTTCTGATTATCCTTAATGTAGCTGTGTTATAAAAAGTTCTCCACGCTGGCCCCATGTCTTTCCCATTAGAACATTGCAGATGTGTCAAGGACGCACATGTTCCAAAAGAAGCCGAGAAGGAGGGAGGCTCCACCCTCTGTCACAAGCCAAAAGGGCCCCATAGGCTCCTCCTCATTCAGCAGCCTGGCAGGCGAATTGTGTACTCTCTCTTTAAAGCAGCTATAGTTTTGTGCCTTGGCTTGGTCAATTTGTTATGGTTTAAAACTGTGGAGCCAGCTGTCTGCAATCTGATGTAATGTTGCCATGGAAACCAGAAATGAAACACTTAAGCATTCACCACAGAATTACTACATATAGCATTAGCCAAAGTAATTAAAAGTTGAGCCATATGGGCTTTCTGGTGGAAAAATGTGCAGTAGAGAGGCTGGAAATTAAATGTTTCTATTTACAGTATTGTAAATCCACATCCTTTGGTGGGGTAAATCAGTTGCCTTTTCTACTACAGGTTTGGAGGTGGGGGGTTTTATACAGATGATTGAGTTTTCACCTTCTAATTTAGAAGCTGGTCAAACTAAAGTTTATCTTAGCACTCTGACCTGGGCTAGGACAGGGAAGGGAAGAGATACCATCTTGTGTTTGAATGTATATAAACATACACTGTTATTTTTTTCACTGTAGTTTATTTAAAACCTGTTTTATAATAACTCTGAGTCTATTTCTTGGAATCAATCATTCATTTTATATACATTGCAGATTTCCCTTGATCTTCTACAAAGTTCCTCTAGGTGTGGGGGTTTCCTTTATATACCCATATCTGTTTCTTAATTTTAAAAAATTCTCACACCCCCATCTCACACATATATCTCTGGGGGGGGTGTATTTTCTGAATAAAAAGACAAGTCTTTTCTTCAGCATTTGGGAAGTGGCACATGCTTATTTAAAAGGAGAGACGTGAAATGAGGAATTTAAGCTTTACTCCCTAGTTTAAAAGAAAACTGCATGCCGTTTACGGAGTCTTTATGTTGAAACAGCTGGAGAGAATTTTTTAAAGGCAAATATTTCACAACTCTTTTTCCTCTGGACTCAGAAGGAAGCGAGAACTCAACACCTCTCTCAATAAAAAGCATCCTTGGGATACACTGTTCAACTACCTCCAGTGACTTCGGGCTCACTTAGGAGATTTTCTATTTTTAAAATGATAATAAGATATATATATATCTTGAATGACTTTGGTTTTATCCTACATGTCTCTTCATATAAATTGTGCTGCATCTATCTCATCTAGTGTTCAAAAACATGCTAATGCAAAGAAAGTTATTGGTTGCTATGATTTGTGATTTGTCAGTGGCAAACACCTCCAGACTTTTCATTTTTTTAAAGAAAAAGAAAAATAACACTAACTCAAAGTTCTAAAGAGTTCTTGTTCCTCAAAAATAGATGGAACATGTGAAAGCAATTAAATAAGTACCTGGAATATGTTCTTTTTCGCCCCAGTGAATCTGGGGCAGAGGAAAGTAGGACTGGTGGGGCATGGGGTGGGGTAGGGGAGGTCATTGCCTTGAAATCTGTTGTCCTGGTTCAACTGTTTTGATTTTTCCCTGAAAAGCTCCTTCCGGTGGTCTGTTTCCTACAAGTGATTTGTGTCTTCGGTGGACTCAAGATTTTTGTATTACTCCTTTCCAGGCTCCATTTCTCTTTTTACTTCCCCCCAGCCCCCACGCACACCACCACCAGCAACCCCCGGGCTAGGCATGAGTGATCTTCACCCTGTGATGCTGCTTCCTGGAACTGACTTACGGACAACCTGTGCTTATTTCATTTTCACTTGCCTTCAGAATTTTTTAACGTGAGGGTTATAGATGGTCTAGATGTGTAGGTACAGAAGCTTTCTGTAATCAAGTGTTGACTCTTCTATTAGAAGTACTTGACTCTTGAGATACATCAAGAAGGCAGAATGTTTTTCGGTGTTTATGTGTAATTCCATGCACTGTGGTTTTGTTCAGGTGCTGATTACCCAGAATGAGGGCTAACCAAGTTCTCATTCCTCTGGTTGACCGCTCTGACCATTCCATCGCAAACCAACAATTCATCCAAGAAAAAGCAAAATTCAAATCAGACGATTGCCATTATGTAGTAGAAGCTGTACTTACTATTTTAATTTGTTACATTTTAAGATTTAGACCAAATGCCTTAAGCCTGATTACCAGCATGCAATGTATCCTCCTTCCCCTGTTATCTGGGCGTTGATTTCTGCTCTTCATTACCGGGTAACCAGCAGTTAACCTTAATTCTGAAATGTGTATGCAATATTTTACCTAGGACCTTTAAAGAAATTGGACATTGACATACTTCACAGAAGGGAAGCCTGAGAAATACCTCTGTCCCGATGACTGGCCATTCATGGGTTGTAATAATTATTCTTTAGCGAGTTAATGGTTTGCTTATAATTTTGCAGTGAGAAAGTGCAATGGCTCCAGTGCTGGGAACTCCAGGGCGAGGACAGAGGCCATGATATGGGCCGTGTCTCCCTTGCGCAGGGCCAGAGTGCTACAGAAATACCTGTGGACTCACAGCAGGCACTCTTTTTTTCTGCCTAAGTAATTCATATAATCCCTACCTCATTTCCTCTTGAGCTGTTCTCTGCTAGCTCTTGCTTACCTGTTTAGTTTCTATAAAATTGGGATTAACGAGAGTATTTCTTGGAGGGGGGAGTTCTCCTTATTAGGCTCGTGTTCGGAGATGGGGTTTGTTTTTGGTTGGAGGCATTTCTCTCCGGACTCTGTCAGTGAACTAGGTTGGAGGAGATGGAGAGAAGGCTGTTGGCAGGATGCGCGGGGTGAACTGGAACCGCTCCGAGCGGCCTGGGCTCTGTGGATGCTGCGCACTTCCGCCGGGCTCTGCGCTCCCGGGGATACCTGCGCGCCAGGCCCGGACAGCTCATCCACTGAGTTGGAGACTCTGTTTCACATTTTGAACAGATAAAACAGAGGAAGCTGCATGTTGAATGTTGAAGCTAACTTGGAAACGAGACCCGCATTTTGTTCACAACGAAAGGATTGTTTTTCGCTTGGGTCACTGCTGCAGAGAGACTTTTTTTTTCTCTCTGTCTCTGTAACGTTTGATACTTGAGGGAAAACAGCTGGACTGAGCATACTTGAATCACTGCAGAACGAAATGGGATGCTGGGGAATATGGACGGGACTGTATGGCTGAAAAGGTCAGCTTTTTCCCTTGTCCCTCATGGAGGAATGCAGGGCCTGTCCCCATGCTCGCCTTGTGAGCTCTCGGAAGGAGCTGGGAGAGGCCGAAGGAGGGATGGCTGAGATGTGGCCGACGGTCCTCACAGATGGGACCGAAGATGGCTTTCTGCATCTCTTCCGTTTTCCTGCCCTGCTGTTTTTGATTTTCGGGGGGGACTGGAACAAGTCAACAGAATTTGGGTTTGGAGAAGTAGTCGATGACCACGTTAAACAGCGAGTCCTGATGGGCCAGACAGAGAGCCTGGCCCAAACCACAGCAGTGTAACTGGAATTACAGGGCCGGCCTAGGAGAGCATCCTGCCCGAGTTCTCTGAAAGAAACCTGGAATTCATTGAGACAAATGCACCACATGCTGGGCCAGGGCATCGGTGTGTGTTGTGGTGCCTAGGACCTAATTCTCCACCAAATTAGACCTTAAGATGATGATACGTGTTGCTCCAAGAACCTGTTGGGCAGCTTTGTCGGTGCCCCAAGTTCAGCTGCAGAGCTGCCCAGAGTTCAGACTGGCAGTGAGGCGGAGCTGCTCCGGGCAGTTATCTGATTAACTTTTCCTTTGTTTCTTTGACAGTCAAGAGAACAGTCGGACGATGAGACGGAAGAGTCGGTGAAGTTTAAGAGGTTACACAAGCTGGTAAACTCCACTCGCAGAGTGAGAAAGAAACTAATCAGGGTGGAAGAAATGAAGAAGCCCAGCCCTGAAGGTAAAAAAAGCAAACTCCACCCTGCTTATTCCAAAGTCAATCATTTGGGGTCCGTCTGTCAGTAGAAAATATGAAAGTAGAAAATGGCTTGAGTTCCGGCTGAGGCTGGCGGAGGGAGAATTCGAGTCTGCAGGTGAGCAGGGCAACACTCAGTACCTTCTGGGATGAAGGATCCTGGCGTCCAGCATTCCAGGGGCTTAGTTATTTCAGCATTACAAAGAGGGGAAATGGCTAGCGTGTGACAATGAAATCTTCTCAAGATGTGGTACGGCTTTCATTTTGACCTTACACCATTTTATATAAACTTTATTTTATATCACCTTCTGAGCGTAAGCCTCTGCTCCCAAAAGGATGGTGGTTCTAACCCTGTGAATTTAGTCCAAATTTAATATACCTCCATCTCAAACATCTAACAAACGAGGCACTTAATGTCCTTTCAGATCTCTGAGGGATGATTTGTTCTTCCTGTAAACAGTCTCAAGTCTCGGTTCCAATGAGGCTTTAAGGACCTCGCATTCTACGTGGATCCTTAAGAGCTAGATCCCTGGCTAAGCCACTTGTCAGAGGAAGCAATAATGTCAAAAGCGGCATGAGCTTGGATTTATTGCAATGAATAGTTAACCTTTGAAGTGCAGTTATGACAGTTTGAATCTCAACCGTGTCCATCTTTCTTATTGTTAGTAAAGTGCATTTGCAGCATCTTGTAAAATTCTTCCAAAAAGTTACAATAAAAGAGCAAGATTTCCTGTTTGGAAAACAATTAGTGAATTGAAGGAAGTACTGGAAAGAATTTTTTTTTTAAAGCACATTACTTGTTGAAGTGTCACATCTACATTGCGAGGAAGTTCAAAATTTTAACAGGTAGGTTTAAAAAATATCATTATAGAGGCTTTTTTGTTGTACATAAATCAAACCTTGGAGGGAACTGAATTCCCCTTTATTTAAATAGATGAGGGTTTCTTGTCGTTATTACTGCTGTTCTTAAAATTTTTGTTTTATGTAATTATCAGTTTAAATCCCCTGGAGGAATACTGAAGGTGAGGGGGTAACGGTGGGAAAGTGGAGATAAAAAGGGAAAAGAAAAGAGGAGAGAGACAGAGAAACAGAGGGAGAGACAGAGGGAGAGAGACTCTATCTGCTTCACGGCCAGTTTCATAAACTTAGAGTTGTGTTTAGTTCCAGGGTTTCATCTGGGTGTCTTTTGCATGGTAATTCCGGGTGCAGTGCTGACTTACATTAGGCTGTTTTAATACCTGCCTGTCTGTCATGATTTCACAGGACAGAATATAGCCTGACTTCCTCTCCCCGTGGCAGCTCTTACTGAAATCACACACAGTGTCGTTTGGTAATATTAAGTAGAACCATATGGAAGAGCCATCATTCAACCTTGGGAGCGTTGCATTTTTAAAACAAACCTCATGCATGCTTGCCAAAATTAAATCTCATATATCATGCATAGATTGGTGGGTCTTGTCCATAAATGAGATAAATGGGAGAAGTACCTGGTCCTGGGCCTACCACCCAGGAGCCCCTTCGTATGTGATAGTCATATGTGTTGGGGCAGCCTTTCCACTAGAATAACACTCATAAAAATGCAGAAATGTTCTCATTTGTATATTTATGTCAGAATAAATCAATTCAACTGTCTCTGAGACACATAGTTGAAAAAATGGGGAAATATACCAAAAGAGGTAGCTGTAGGGTAAAAAGTAATAACTATACGGACTTTTAGCTCTGAACTTTGATTCATCGTGATATGAATTAGGTGTCATAGACGGAAGATGGATTTAGTGAGTTTAAATCCCCAGTGACACGTCTGGTGTCTGGCGAGCTGGGGTGCTATTGACCAGGCTTGCCATTGTCACCAGGAGAGGCCCCAGGTGTGTCTGCAGCTGAGGTCATCCACTGCAGGCTGCACCCAGCACTGTGCTAGATGAGAACGCCTCCATCCCTTGCATGGTAGAACGTTCTGCGGTTCCTCAGTAGCAACAGAACTGATGCTGGTACAGAGTGGCCACCTTGGCACCTGCTTTGCAAAGCTGGAGAGATTCATACTCCCAACAACCCCTCCTCCTGCCCCTGGGCCTTCAAAGAGCCGATCCTTTTGACTTCCCTCATGCCTGTGCCAATACTAAGTTGTCTGAATAATAATGAGCATTTACGGAGAGCCTTCTGTGTGCCAGCCACTTTCCTAAACACTTTAGATTTTATGTTCCTGTTAATATGTCATCTTCAGAATAGCCACCAGAGGCAGGCACTAATACTACCCTCATTTCACAAATAAAGAAACTCCGACAGACACAAAGAGGGGAAGTAACTTACTCATGGTCACCGAGCCAGCTGGCCGGAGACCCGGAGTTAACGTCTGAGCAGCCTGACTCCTCTACCTCCTGGGACTGTGCTCTGCTCCCACCCCATCTCTCACCCCCCAGCTCTGGAGTCTTGGAAAAGCCAGGAGAGTTACAATCCATCACCCAGTCTTACCCTTGTAACTTGAGTTGCAAGTCCTTATCTGGGGCGTGCATGACCTTAGACAATATGAACTTGTAGGCCAGGGCAGCGCCCTTCATCCAGCCATTTCTGTGTCTTCTACCCAAAGCTGATACCCACCCACTCTCTTCCCTCATTTCTCCAGTTCATCTGTAACCTGCTAATGAATCATTAGCTTTTGTACAGTGCTTTTCAGCTTATGAAGTACCTTCACATATCTCTCTTCATTTAATTTTATCCTCTCAATAACCTTATAATAGATACTAATAAAATAGGTAGGCAGTGGGAATTCCCTGACTGTCCAGTTTGAGTTCAATACCTGGTCGGGGAACTAAGATTCCCACAAGCCTCATGGCACGGCCGAAAAAATAAATAAAATAAAATAAAATAGGCATTATTCTAGGTGAGGAAACAGACTCGGAGAGATGAAATAATTGCCCACAGTCATGGAGGTGGTGAGTAGCAGAGCCAGGGCTGGAATCTAGGGCATAAATCTGTGTTCTTGGCATTCAGCCATCCTGTCTCCTGACTCCTTCCTCTTGTCAGAATCACCTTCCCTTCCGTATTCTGATCTCAGCTGAGCAAGAAGCAAATCACACGCCAAATGATGATGGAATGAGAGCATCTTGATTGTCGTACTTTTGACTTGATACTCGTACTTTCAAGTCAGAGGTGAATGGGAGAAGTAATGCTCTAAACCCAAGGAATCCAGTCCGGGCTGGGATTTCAGGCCCTGGGTCAGGCATAGGCAGAAGAACCTCATGTACCACGTGAGGACTGCCCCCAGCACAGGCTAAGGTGGCCTCTTTGGAAGCATTTGCCATGTTTCCCTCCAAACTCTTTACCAGATGCCGACGTGCTAGAACCAGGAAGTAGAGCTACATACATCACAGGCATGTGTGAACCAGCTGGTCCCAAACTCAAATGTGACACTGAAGTATTGGAATCTCTGATGACAATGCCAAATATAGAATCCAGAAAATTTCCAGACCACTGCTGAGTGACAGGTCCTTAACTTCCCCAAGGCCCCTTAAGACTGTGCATAAATGAGGGCCTTTGCACACCTCTCTGGACACCTGGGCTAAATATGAAGTCATGATCTGTGATTGGACTACTTTTAGAGAAAAGTCCTCTGTTGGGCTGCCCCTGCCACCAGGCTATGCCTCTCAGCCCCATCACTTCATCCCTGGAAGTGGAGGGTAGACTGTATCTGGAAGAGGTTGCCATTTTTACTTCCAGTAACGTAAGGACCCTTGGTCTTCAGTCCATATTAGGTGTCCTGAGGAAGGAGCGGGAGACATTCACGATGTGTGCACACTGCTTCTGGTCCGGCCAGTATTCATCAGAACCACAGACCCTGCTTTTAAACTCCCTTGAAAGATCCGGGAATAATTCTTGAGTGAATATATTTGTGCTGCGGGTGATGGAGAACTTTGGACCAGATATAATTTTGAATCTCCCTCCCCACCACCATCTCCTTGACATCAAAGTCAACCTTGGGTTGTATTTAATAGCAGCAGTCTTTTTTATATTTGTAACTGTAATTCCCATCAGTTGGAAAACTAAGAAACTTCTGGAATTTTAAAGGCCTGCTACCAGTCACTCATCTTTTGCCCCTCTGGAGCGAGCCACGCTCTCCCTTTATCTTTGACATTTAACCACACGCTGGGACCCTCATCCCAGGTGGTATATTTAGTGCCATCCGTCTGTTCCAAGGAACTTGGTGCTTTTTCCCCTTCACAATTCAGCTGGCAGAAAGCTGCAGTGCTCAAAAGTTTCCTTATAATTAAAGGGACACAGCCAGTTAGGATCACTACACCCAGAGTTTGACCTACTTCTTTTCTCACAGATGTTCACATAACACATGCAGAAAAGAACTCAATTTTCCTGCCAGCAAGTCCAAACCTTTCCACTGGTCTCTGGAAGTCTTGGCTGGATACCTGCCTCCAGTGATGGCTTGAAGAGCTGGAATCCTTGAGAAGAAATGGAACGCTCCATGGGGCTGCTTGCGTGTCCAGGCCCTTAAATGCCCTTGCTGCTTTGTAGCAGGGCCTGCGTTGATGGGAATGTCTGTCCTGGATCACCCAGCTCCGCAACTTTTTGTGTTTGGCTTATCAAGTGGGGACCGTTTGTCAGTTGCATTTGCAATCTACGACCCTTTATGGCGTTTCCTCACCCAGACTTCTCCCTTGGTGACTTAATTACTTAAATGGCATATGTATCAATAAAAAAAATTACTGTCAGCCACATGGCATTCATCCCACTCTGACTGTAAAAAGCCAACCAGACTCAACAGGAGAGCCTTTCAGAAGCGAGAACGATTGATTCCTAGCTTCTGAGGATTGCACTTGCAAACCGGGAAGGATAATTATCGTTAAATGCTAAGGAATATTGTGTTATGGATGGGCTTAGAGTGTCCAAATGCCGTTTTTAATAGGTCTGTTAAGGTGTTTGGTCTACAAAGATATTGAGAGGAGGAGGAGAAATCACATCTGAAACCTTTTAACATTAAGCCTGTGTGAAACCATTATTTGCTCAGTTTATTTTCTTTTTTATATGCATTTATTTAAGCAGGAGCTGGGTTTATGGAGGGTAAGTGATTGTGGGGAGGGGCATCACTGTGGTCGCTGCATGGTTTAGCTTATTTTTTGCAGGGTTGGGGGTCTAAAGGCAAATCTGTGAGAGAACGCAAAGGTTTGTTGACAGGAACCCGTGACTGTGTCTGTGTTGATTCCCTCCAGGCGGGGAGGAACAGGTGTTTGAGAATTCCCCGGTCCCGGATGAAAGGTCTGCCCTGTACTCTGGAGTGCACAAGAAGCCATTTTTCTTTGATGCCTCTCCTGAGAAACCTCCAGAAGATGATTCAGACTCTCTCACCACTTCTCCGTCATCCAGCAGCCTGGACACCTGGGGTGCCGGCCGGAAGTTGGTCAAAACCTTCAGCAAAGGAGAGAGCCGGGGCCTGATCAAGCCCTCCAAGAAGATGGGGACGTTCTTCTCCTACCCAGAGGACGACAAGGCCCCGAAGGTGTCCCGCTCCCTCACCGAGGGGGAGATGAAGAAGGGTCTCGGGTCCCTGAGCCACGGGGTAAGTACCGATGGTGTTTGCTTCTACGACAGCCACCGTCGCCGGCACCACCTCCTAGTGTCCCTAGAGGAGGTTCAGAGCGTCCGGAAGCAGATCCGCTTGAAGAAAACGGATACTAATTATTCCTGTTCTAGAGCTTTCCTCTGCCAGCGTCCCTCTAGAAAAGGCATCAACAGCACCACCTGCGACCTGCAGCTGCTCCGGCAGAAACCCAAAGGGGGCGGGGTCTGTGGCGGCCCCGGCAGGAGGGTGCGCGGGCGCCCCTCCATCAGCGAGTTCAATGTCACCTACGTGGTGGAGCGCAGCCTGTACAGCCACCTGAACCTGACCCAGCTAGTGCGTCCTGCCTCAGACAGGACCCTGAGCAAGGCCGAGAAGCAGGACCTGAGACGGTGCTTGCTGGAGGAGGAGGAGACCAGGAGGAAGTGGGCCGCCACGGTGGACCGCTGTACCAAAAGGGTTCTCTTGAGAATCCGCCAGAAGTCTGTGAGTCACAACGACGGTCATGGGGACGGCCTTGTCATTTCTGTGATGTGCAGTCAAGCATTATGGCCTTTCTTGCGTGCAGCCTGGCGTCCTCCCCGCTCTTCTCATGCTCTGTCCCTCCATCACCTCCATTCCTACCCCCGCTTTCCTTGAGGAATGGCTTCTCCCTCTTTCCCATTTGTCCTCTTGCCAGTTGTTTGAGTTTTAATTTAAAACTAAACATTGAAGCTGATCCAGAGAAGGGCTCTCAGAGTACAGGGGTGGGGTCTGGCCTCCTTCTAGAAGTGGCTGTCTTGAGTCGCAGCCATCATGTCACTTGGCCTCAAGGAAGCTGATTCAAAACAGAAGGAAGTTTTGCCCTTAAAAGAGATGTTTCTTCTCTCAGTGAGTTAAAACAGTAGGAACTAGCTCACGGTAGATTGCCACCATCATCGTCGCCAATTTGGTGATTCGAAAAAACACTGTAAGGTACTTTCTTTTATTACTAGGGGCAGACGGAAAGTTCTCAAATCTAAAAGGAAAGAAAAATTAGAGCTCTTTTGTTTTACTTAAGTATATTTGATGTGCTTATCTTTTTAAACAAAAGGATCAACGTTTGGAAATGTCCTCCACTGCCCCATAGATTATTCTGTACATAGCAAGGAATAAAGTACTTACTTTCAAATAATGATATGGTCTTCAATTTTATTACTGAATTATTAGAGACCTAGTAAAATTTATTTTCAGGGCAAGACTTATATTGAACTGGAGAACATAGGGATTTCCCCCCTGAAATTCCCACCCAACTTTTAGTTTGCACAAGAGCCCATATAAAATGGCACAGGGTGTGGAGGAACTGTGCGCTTCCTGGCCCCTGGCGCCCTGCTTGATCCACTTGGGTCTGCTGGCCTGTCCCCTTTTATAGGTCTGAAGGAGTAGACTGTACTGCCACCTCCCATGATGGCTTCTCCCAGAGTTCCTTCACATTTGTAACATGTTCTTCCCCAGACGGTTGCTGTAATTTAAATTCATTCAATCAAGTTCTGCTTTTGGGGTCAATGCCCTCCTTAAAGGATGCTTAGGTCCGTACCAGCCCTTAGGTTTTCCAGATATTCCCATGTGTTGACTTTCTTGCTCGATCTCCACTTTTTTCACATTCTTATAAATCTTGCAGCACTTTTAATATTAACAGTTAACAGC
The DNA here is from genome assembly GCF_005190385.1 of Monodon monoceros. Lineage (NCBI taxonomy): Eukaryota > Metazoa > Chordata > Mammalia > Artiodactyla > Monodontidae > Monodon > Monodon monoceros. Next base: position 71,989,806 of record NW_021703771.1, read on the forward strand.
TTTTCCTCTGGCTCTTTGTCATGGCAACAGCCTCGGTTGGTTTTGTTTTTGTTGTAAAATAACAGTTCTTTGTTATTATTTCTTGTTGTCACTCCTTCAGTTCTGACCCACAGATCTTTTGGGAAATACTTGTGGCTACCTAGTCTTGGTATAATTTGTTTTTTACCTTCCAAGGTGTTCTGCCTAGTTCATCTGCCTCTGCACCTTTGGACATGACCTTGATAGAACAGATCCACTTCTTCTCTGTAAATTGATGACTCAGCCCCATGGGTTTAAATCATGCAATACTGAGAATTTTTCCGATTGAGTGCCTTGAGTTGCTCATGTATCCCTTATATTATTTATTGCCAGGTTAATGATATAACTTCATCAGGACCTTCTCTCTAGAAGTTATATTTCTAAGATTTGTGCCATTGTGGGTCCTTGTGTGCACATTGTGAGCCAGTGATTAATTCTTCATTGACGTTTGAGTATGGACATTTGGACAAGCTTGTTTTCACGTAACAATTCCACCCCCTGTAAAAGTGGCACTCTGTAACCTCTATCCCCAGTACCAGCCTGAGGCTGGGTATTTTTAAAGTACTGTGAACTTGAGGCAGTACTGGACAGTTTTAATACTTGCTGAAATACGTGTTCAGTGCTAAATCAGAAATTTGTACATACCGTTTCTTGTAAGTATAATTGTACAATCAAGAAAACAAAATTTAATTTTCTAGTTATTCAGAGAACATAGGGGAATGTAAGTTCTTCTTCTTTTGGCCGCACTGTGCAGCATGTTGGGATCTTAGTTCCCCAACCAGGGATCGAACCTGTGCCCCCTGCAGTGGAAGCTCGGCGTGTTAACCACTGGACCACCAGGGAGGTCCCAGAATATAAGTGTTTTAACAACAGAAGAGGGTTTTTTGTTTTTCTGGGTTTTTTTAAGGGATTAAAATAATTTCTTTACTTGGTTTACTTAAAAATTGTTTTCCTTTCTTCTTGTCATATATCTCTTTCATTTTATTCAAAAGTATAGTTTCCTTTACTCTTCAACCTTGATCTTTTTGTCTTTCAAAAAATGCCATATTTGCTTGATGAAACCTCCGGGAAATGACAATGCTTTGTACTCACTGGAAACGGTCGCTTGTTTTGCTTTTTATTTGGTCATTCAATTTTTGTTTGGGGAAACAGACATGCATGACATTTTGGAATTTTGTCCATTAAAAAAAAAAAATCCAAACCCCCCCAAAACGTGTTTTCAGCTGCATGACCATTCCATTGACTGGTGCTTCTCATCCACAAGCATCTATCTAAAATGTTCTTGTAAATATCTGTACAGGAGATGTTTGAACTTGAAAAACCTCATTTAAGCTTTATTCATGTAGACCACCAAAGATTGGTTTACATTCTTTTACTATTCTCTCTTGTTTTCTCTGTTGAAAGAGTGCTGCTTCAAGAACTACCTGACATTACGGAAAGAGTTGGAGATTAGTTCAGGTGGTGCTGACGGTTATATTTTGTTCATCCTCCATTGATAAAGAAGAATCAGTTCCAAATATCTTAGCATGTCACTGGGAGAGGTTTTAGTTGGTAGTTAAGAAAACCAGTCCACTCTTTCCTCTAAACTTCTTATTTTAGGAGACAATGCATGCAGCAGTCATATGAAGACATAAATGAGCTTCTAATTTATTGCAGGTGTAGTTTCCACATAAATTCTTTGTCAGTTATTTCATATGCATCAGAAATAACATGCTGGGCTCCAGTGCTGCAGTCGGTGTTGGAATTCAAAGCAGGGAAGTACAAAAGCCGTAAAACGATGAGGCATCTGGACGCCATACTGTGTCTGTGGAGGGAGCCCTGAGTCACAGGAGAGGAACTAGAATAAAATGACTGCCTTTGCAAAAATGAGAAAATTTATTTGGCACTATAAGCTGCAAAGGGAAAGTTAAAGTTAAAAATTAGCCTTGAGAGATGGTCGTAACATTGCTTGCAGATTAGGGGATTTGGTGAGTGTTTTTGTTTACAGAGATCTTTCTCTTTTTATAGAGTAGATATAGGTCCAGTTGAGTTGACTGTAAGGGAAATCAGATTGTCCATTGATATTTTTATATAAAATGAGAATAATGTCCATTGAAGGTTATGTCTGTGGTTGATTATTTAAAACAGCAGCAACAGCTTTGCTGAAGGAGAAAAACAGCTGTGTGATATCCTGAATGTCGGTTATCCTGAAATATAACACTGCTGTATCTCCTGGCCTTTCCTTCTGCTACACCTGCTATGTTTCACTTCTTGGCCCATTCCTGGGATTGCTCTGGTTTTACATTTGAAGCTCCCAGAATTATAAGGCCCAGAACTAAGCTCCAGTTCTTCATTTGCATATTTAGAATGTTGACTAAGCCTAAACTTCAATATAACAATTGTCAGGACAAGCTACCAAATTCTCAGTGTGGCCCTAATGAAAAGTAATGGAAGAAACCAGCATTCCTAGAGTGTCTGCTTTGTGCCAGGCAGTGTGCTAGAAGTCTCAAATATAGGCTATAGACAGTATTTTACTAATGAAGAAACCAAAGCTCAGAGAGTTCAGTACTCTACCTGTGATCACACAGCAAGTTAAGTGTGGTAGAACCAGGATTTGGGTCCCTATCTGTGTGATTCCAAAAACCTAGGCACTTTCCTTCCTGGATGTTTCTACTTTCTCAGTTCAGTTAATATGTATCTAAGGTGTATTTATTTTTAAAAAGCAATGTTTATAGTATATGTTGTGCTTTTCTGTTCATTTCTTCCTTTTAATAGCTGTTAACTAGAGTTCTCTGAGAAACGGGTAATACAAAATATTGGCACCCAAATCTGTGATTCACATTTTATTACCAATTGCTTAAGAAGGTAATCGGTGATAACAAAAATTAATGTGCTTTGAATTTCTCCTTTTTCTTAAAGATTTGGGGGTTGGCGGGGAGAGGTGGTGCTTGAGTAGCTTTTGCTAGAAAAACAGCAGAGAATTCAAACCAAGTTCTGGAAATATAAAAGCACTGAAACATAAGCAGTTCCATAAAGTTTGAAACGAACCGAAAGGACAGTGAAGTTTTCATTCTATCAGTGTTTTTCCTATTGAAATTAAAGTAGTGTGGTCAGAGACAGTCACGGAATCAATCTTTTTCTTTCTGGGCAAATGTGGTATCTTTATTTCATACACTCTGAGGAAAGGGTCATAAGTAATTAAGTTGGGCAGTTAGATGGGAGAGTTATCAGCATTTTTGGCTAGGTCAGGGAAGCAATGAGTGAGTAATCCTCTTGGCCTGATTGGACTCTACTATAAACATAACCTTTTTCCCTCCGTCTCAGCGATTTAAAACTAAACAAAACAAGAGTCCCTCAGAAAAGCCTGCTGTCAGTGGCAGGGCTATAGGACTTCACTTCTGGGTTTCCAAGACCACTCTGAGCACATGGGTTCCCTAATACATGTTCCCTCATTATCACCACTGTGTGCAGCCGATATTAAGGGGTCTGGAAGGGAAATTTTGTTGCTAAGAGACAGGGAGTCTTAGAGCACTTAACACATGTATGGTTTTTTGGTTGGTGTATTTTTTTTTTTTTTTTTTTTTTACCAGTTGGTTTTTGCCTGTGAAGAGGATTCTGAACCTCTGGTGTAGGCACAGTTCCAGTGGCCTGTGGAAGGGCAAAATGAGTGGCGTCTCCTTATAACACGAATCATGTATTTTTTTTCTTCATCATTTCTCGTCTCTTACTCTCATCCTGTAACACGTTTGTGGTTCAGTGACATCCTACAAAGGGGACGTGTGTTGGGTTGGCACACTACTGGAGGATCTTAGCATAACTGGATTGTTAGTGCTCTGCCCTCTCCTTTCCACAGAGAACCTGCAGTTTTGGAGGATTTGACTTGACAAATCGTTCTCTGCACATTGGCAGTAATAATTCTGACCCATTGGTGAGTATACATCAGAGGGGAAGCAAAAGATTTGGATTCAAGTGATGTGGCTGACATAGTTTCACATTTAGTATCTTTGAGAATCGGTACTGGGTGACCTTTTCCTCGGGATCCTAAATCGCATTTGGAGAGAAGCTCTATTTCCCCATCTTAAAGACTCTTCACAGTCCCACATGGACTGAATGATGACCACCTGTGGCCTCCATCTCTCTCTTTGCAGAAGCATCATTTCTTTAATGCCCTGGTTTCCAGGTTTCTTCAAGTCACACGTCCAGATGAGTTTAGAGGGTCTTAGTCATTGGTGCACGTGTGCTTTTTGCTCATACTAGTTGCAAGTGCACGTGACTGTGACACATAGGTAGGGCCACAGCGTGGAGCCCTGTGATTGGGGTTCTAAGAGTATGTGACAGCATTTCTGAAAACCAGGCTTGTCATAGGCCAAGTGCATAGCCCTACACCAAGCGTAGGTCTTTCTGATCTGGGGTATCCTGAAATGAACCCAGTCCCCTTGGGGCCAAAGCAAGCCAGACTCCTCAGGGCCAAGGTGACCACCTGCTCAGACCTGCCACTGGATCACAGTCCGGGGACAGGCCACCTTTACAGTGTACAGGTTCTCCCTAAGGTTTACTTTCTGAGGTCCCAGAGCTGTAGGTGAGTTTTCCATACAGTTTTGTTTTCCCCTTGTGCAGCTGGTCATGCAACTGTGAAATTAGGATTCTGTGCTTTATAGTTGTTATGGCCATGTGTTAGCGAAAGCACCCATCTATGATTTTTTGAAGTGTTTGAGAATTTCCTGGAAGAATAAAACTATTTTATTTGGATATCAAATTTTATTGATTTATAAACCAATAATTTTGTGTGGTCAGTCTTTTAAAAAGTAAAAACTATGATTTTTTTCCCCTCAGGGGAATGTTTTGTTTTTTTTTTAATGCAAAATAGAATGAAAGGAGACCACAATCTAACTTGTTCAGAAAAGAAAATTTACACAGTCTTAGGAGTTGGCCACACGAAGTGCTACAATGATATAAATCTGATCGGATGCTGGACTTTTTTTTTTTTTTTTTTTTGGCTGCGTTGGGTCTTCATTGCTGCTCATGGGCTTTCTCTAGTTGCGGAGAGCAGGGCTACTCTTCATTGCAGTGGGTGGGCTTCTCATTGTGGTGCCTTCTCTTGTTGCGGAGCATGGGCTCTAGGCGCACAGGCTCCAGTAGCTGCAGCACACGGGCTCCGTGGTTGCGGCACACGGGCCCTAGAGCGCGTGCAGGCTTCAGTAGTTGTGGTGCATGGACTCAATAGTTATGGCTTGCGGGCTCTAGGGTGCATGGGCTTCAGTAGTTGTGGCACGCGGGCTCAGTAGTTGTGGCTCATGGGCTCTAGAGCGCAGGCTCAGTAGTTATGGCTCATGGGCTTAGTTGCTCCCCAGTATGTGGGATCTTCCCAGACCAGGGATCGAACCTGTGTCCCCTGCGTTGGCAGGTGGATTCTTAACCACTGCACCATCAGGGAAGTCCCCAGATGCTGGACTTCTAATGACTGAGATTTGCCATTTTGTTCTTACCACTTTCTTGGGTGATTCAGTAGTATTATCCTTTACTTCTTCCCCGCTGCTGGGATTAAGTGAACATTGGTTCATCTAAATCATTCTTTATTGATAAGATACAGTCCCCTTGGGTATTTAAAATGGTGGGAAAACATGTACCAGGAGAAGAATATACTAAGTTTAAATAAAACAAAGTGACTCACATCCCACTTTAAGCAAACAAACAAGCAAAAGTCACTTAGTCAATAGCTTTTAATCTTTAATCAAAAAGGTAAATAACATAGCACTGAGTTAACATAAGAAAAATGTGGAGATCCTGGAGCATGCCAATGTTTTGCTGAGAGGTAGGACATTCATGGTTTGAATAATAAAACCTGTTTGTGGGCTTCATTTTCTGTGATTAAGATACTTATAACATTTTATTTTGCAGGGTAAAGAAGGAGATTTTGTGTATAAAGAAGTAATCAAATCACCTACCGCCTCCCGAATCTCTCTTGGAAAAAAGGTGAAATCAGTGAAAGAGACAATGAGGAAGAGAATGTCTAAAAAATACAGCAGCTCTGTCTCTGAGCAGGTATGTGACAGCTGAGCAAAAAGCCCCCTTGGTTCTTCCCAACAACAAGAAAAGCTGACGATTGTTGGTCTGAGGTTTTAAATGGTGCTAAATATATTCACAGGCATTAACCAGGCTCCAGGACCATGCTTGGTTTATGTAGACAAACATTGGATTCAGCAAATATTTATTAAGGGCTTAGGGTCACCCGAGCGCCAGGTTTGGTGCTGGGAATACAAAGCAGGCCCTGACTTCTACGTACAGATGAGAGAAAAAGACAGACATGTAAAGAAATGATTATTCTTTAATGCAATAAGCACTAAAAATTAGAACACAAAGGAAGGATTTTATTTTCTAAAATATTCCTTGCTCCACAATGGACATCACCAGAATCAAACCTTAAAAAGACACTCAAGTTTTCTTAGCCGACTTTTCAAATAAATGTAGCATAAGTTGTTCTTAGGAGCATGTAGCAAGTCTGAGAAGTAAAGTCAGAAAGTGCTTCCTGGCTGCAAGACTTACACAGTAATCGTGTTTCTGCAGGGGTGTGTTCACTAACCATCCCTATCTGCAGACTTTAAGACATCACAGAACTGACACCACTTCCTTCCCCAGTTCTATAAGTTCATCTCTAGGAACATAACCTTCTTTTTATCGGTCTTATTTTTATGGGTGGAGGGAATAAAGACACTTGGAAGGCTGGGCCTGAGATAATTTGACCATTAGATTTTCAAAACGCTCTCCTCTGGCACCTTAATAGTCTGCATTCTGTAGTCTGTTGAAGTCTCCGTTTGTGAACTGCTTGTCTACTTATGAAATATGTAGGTAATGCTGCTTCATCTGCCAAATAGAACAGCAGGGAAAGCAGGCATTTTTGCTCAGCTGCTGCCCTCTGGTGGACATGGTGAGCTAAAAACCAAGCATCGCCCTGTTTGAACCAGCTAGCCAGCCTCCCGCGCTGTGCTTCAAACAAAGCCTGCATATCTTCAGCTTGTTGCAGTGGTTCTCGTGGGGTGTTGGGGGTGTGTTGGGGGGTGTTGATTTTGCTCCCTCACCAACCCCAGGGGCATTGGCTAGGGGCATTTTTAATAGTGGCAGTGGGTCAGAGTGGGCTACTGGCATCTAGAGGATAGAGGTCAGGGATGCATCTTATGAGGGGCAGGACAGTCCATGGAAACAAAGAATTAACCATGCAAAACGATGAGAGTGCTCAGATTGAGAAACTGGCCGGTTAGACCTGCAGGGGACGTCTGGCTGCCTCCAGTATCTCTTCTCCACGAATATTTTCCTTAATCTTTTCGTTTCTTGTCCCTATGGGTATGGGAGTGATGGTGATTCTGTATTACTGCCCAGCCATGAAGCAAGCTGTGCATGCTCGAGTGAGACAGACATTATGCCAGTGAAAGCAGTGCCGTGAATTAAAGCACTTTATTTAGTTGGCTTTTCCCCCAAATTGAAACATCCACTAAAAGCTCTTATAAACTTACATTCCTAGGGGTCTTCTGCTTCGTGGGTCATGAGCATAGAACTTTCATGTCATTTTGAGCATTTTTCTATAATTTTACTACTATATAGATGTCTTGTAGTTTTAGTTCTGTTTTTTTTTTAAAGCGGTTGTTGCACATAATCAAAAAAAGAAGGAATCATTATAATGCTTTTTAGAGAGAGGAAATTAACATTGTAAGGCTTTAAAAAAAAACTTTCTAGCAAAGACACCGTGACTGTTTTAGTAAGGATTTTTATCTGCTCTGTTCCTGCTATATGCCCAGCCTCTGAAATAGTACCTCTTCTTGTAATCAATAAATATGTGATGAATAAATTAATAATTTTTAAAAAGCATTTGTGAACATACAGTATCAGAGGTGTGTATTTGGTATTGCTGTTTTTCAGACTGGGAGGTTTTTTCCAGAAGCACTTAAAAAAGATTTTAATTGGAAAGGTGGCTTATTTTATGATTCAGAAAAGAGGAATGAAAACCTCAGGAATTCATCCTTTGCAGCTTCAGTAACCTCCTAACGATGCACCCTCTGTTTGTAGTCGTTGCGGTTGTTTGCTCGCTTTCCTTAAATGTAAAGCAGAAGTGTGTTTTGGATCAGAAGCTGCCCTTTCTATTGTCCTTAAATGTTTGCAGGGCCCTGCAGATCTCATCAGAGCCCTTCTGATGATTCGGTATTATGCAAATAACAGGTTGCCCTTAGATGGTTTTGTGTTCACGTGGCTGTGTAATAATATGCCAGAAAGTGTTCTCTTTGGGCCAGTAAACCGTTCTGACTGCAGACTTTTTAAAATGTGATACTGTCTTATCTATTAGCACCTCAAGTCAAATGAGTGTGCTATAGTTACATGTGCGGATGGGGGGCTGTCCACCCCAAAAGTGAGAAGTACTGCTGAGTCACTACTGCCAGCATCTGATCTAAAAGGGACTTCCCAGCTGTTTATTAACAACAGGAGTGAAAGAAGCTAAAATCGTAGGGTGACTTAGGGAAACGGTATTATAGACAGAAAAATAGTATGTTTGCTGTACAGCTGACCCTTGAACAACACAGGTTTTGAACTGCATAGGTCCACTCATAGGTGGAGTTTTTCAGTAGTAAACGCTACAGTACTACACGATCTGTGGTTGTCTGAATCCACAGATGCAGAGCCGCAGATAAGGAGGGCCAACTGCAAAGCTGGTCGGCACCCCTAACCCCCGTGTTGTTCAAGGGTCAACTGTATATCTGGGTCCTAAGTCGGTATTTTATTAGCCAATTTTAGTAATTTGTGTAAACAGAAATATAAGAATCTGTGCTTTGTGTGTGTGTGTGTGTGTGTGTGTGTGTGTGTGTGTGTGTGTAAATGTTTCCCTTCAAATAGATTAAATATTCTATGATGATACTTCCGGATACTACACTACTAGTGGGTTGTATCTGATCTACGTTTGAAGTCCAGCGTTATTACTGAACGAGGGAGTATACTAAGAGTCTCTAAGCCTTTAACGAAATGTTTTGTCTACAAGGTAGATAGATTCTTTTCAAAAATATCTATTTGAGTAGGAAAAATACTTTTTGAGTGTTTAATTAATAGTTACATGAACCACGACTTTAAAATGAAGTAAGGATTTAGATGAAAAAGGAAGGTACATTTTGGGTAAAGAATCAGACTTGGGTGTAAAGATGGATTTGACTGATGTCGTTGAGGGCTAAACTGCTGTGAATTACAAAAGGACACCCATCCACTCTGGTGAAACATAATTTTGTCAAAACCCGTTTCAGGATTCAGGCCTTGATGGAATGCCGGGCTCCCCTCCATCCTCTCAGCCTGACAGCGAACACATGGACAAGCCCAAGCTCAAAGCCGGAGGTTCTGTGGAGAGTCTGCGGAGTTCTCTGAGCGGTCAAAGCTCAATGAGTAGGTCTAGTTTGCAAACGTAGATGATTTCCTTGGAGTCAAAATCAGACTTTTACTGAGTGTCAGGTTCAGGCAGTTTAAAGATAAATTAGACCAAGTTCTTACCCTTAAGGTGCTGTTACAGAGACAGACCTGCAAAACAGCTGGCCCTAGAATCCTATTTGTTTAGTAGTTGATGTCTAGCAGTGCCACAAAATTGAGGGTAATGATTTTGGTTGGAGGAGAGAGGGGAAGCACGCCAGCAGAAGATCTGGAGACTGGGGGGGAGTAGGTCAAGGGGAAGGGCTCATGAAGGTGTGCAGCAAACTGAGAGGAGAGGACTGGGGCCCTGCTGCGCACACGTTGCTCTCCTGACCTCTGGGCACATCCTCCACCTACAGTAGTAATTAGCGATCCTCTGACCACTTTTTTGTCTTACAGATTTTGGTAAAAATCTCTCATCTGTGCATTGCCCCCTGCCATTTTCCTTGTCATAGTGAATCCAATTCCTTTGTTAGCATTGTAGTGGGGGTTTAATAAAAGAGAAGACAGATGCTTCTCTTCATTCTCCAATCCTTAATCAGAAACATTTTATGCAGAATTCAACACCATAATGTAATGTTATTTTTCCCTGATGCATTTCGGGTAGTGGGAAGTGCCAATAATTCTCTTCTGGCTTGACAAAGAAAGCTAATGTCTTCATAACTTTTATGAATACAAAATGTTGATTAAAACATTATTATCAGGGCAATAAAATAATCAACTAAGAAATGGGGGGAAAAAATAATAAGAGGAGAAGAGAATGACAGATGTCCCTGAAACAAATGCTGTGCAACCACTCCTGGTCCAATGGCGGTTTCTGCCGAATGCTATGGGGGAAGAGACCAAGTTTAAACTCACTACTTCAAAAGCATTTGGCCTTGAGCAAGTTACGTTTCCTCATCTGTAAAATGGGGTAAAAATAGTATGCCTGACAAATGAGAGGTTATGAATGTTAAGGGTGGTGTCCTCTATCAGGGAGTCTTGGTGTCACCTGGACTCCCTGGTCATAAAGATAACTTGATGGAGGCCCCTGTCTGATTAGGGGCTTGATTAGGGAGAACAGTCAGAAAACTCAGATCCTCCCCTGGACTCTGCTCTGGTCCTGACATTTGGCTGTGTCTCGTGACTCCCTCCTCTGGCTCTTACCTTCCTAGCCTGTGATGCCTTCAGTGCCTTCTTTTTTTTTAAAACAAATTTATTTATTTATTTATTTTTGGCTATGTTGGGTCTTCGTTGCTGCACACGGGCTTTCTCTAGTTGCGGCGAGCGGGGGCTACTCTTCGTTGCGGTGCGCGGGCTTCTCATTGCGGTGGCTTCTCTTGTTGCGGAGCACGGGCTCTAGGCACTCGGGCTTCAGTAGTTGTGGCACACGGGTACAGTAGTTAGGGCTCACGGACTCTAGAGCGCAGGCTCAGTAGTTGTGGCACACGGGCTTAGTTGCTCCACAGCATGTGGCATCTTCCCAGACCAGGGCTCGAACCCATGTCCCTTGCATTGGCAGGCGGATTCTTAACCACTGCGCCACCAGGGAAGCCCCCTTCAGTGCCTTCAGCTTTGCTGTGCAGGAAATCTGTATTGACCCGTGTTCTGCCTGTTTTCCTGTACAGGTGGTCAAACAGTGAGCACCACCGATTCCTCGACCAGCAACAGGGAGAGTGTTAAGTCGGAAGACGGTGATGACGAGGAGCCCCCGTACCGGGGCCCATTCTGTGGGCGCGCCAGGGTGCACACCGACTTCACACCCAGCCCCTATGACACAGACTCACTCAAGCTCAAGGTGTGTGTCTGCCTGGCCTTGGAGCAGTAACACGGGGTGCCTTGTTGCCTTAGGAGGTGTTCTCTTCTCCTTACGGTTAAATGCTGGGCTGTTGTGGTGCAGACTGGCCAGTGTCTCTGCTACCTTGATAAGCCGGTCTCGACCTCTGTAGTGGAAAATGAAACAGAGAACCAGCCAGCATTTGGGGATGGAGGAGGGTCTTGTGTTAATCCTCTTTTGTCACCACCTCATCCCTCTGGCCCTGTCCTCTGACCTCAGCTTCCCTCCAGAATTCCTGTTGCCCTCCACCCTCCAGTCTCTGTGCTTTCACCAACTGAAGAGATGTAACTGGCTTCTCTGTGTCATCAGTGACATTCATATGGGACAGATGGGGTTCCACGAAATGTATGAAGCGATTACAGGACAGCGGTTGCCACTGACATCTGATTGGTGGGAATTCTTTTCCTAAGAAGTAGGTGCTCTCTGGGTAAAGGCAGGGCGTTTAGAGAGCCAGGTGCCCACCCAGCCCTGAGCCCTGGTGGACGGACACCTCGGGCCGCTGTCCTGTGGTGCAGGAGGCCAGAGGGGATGGGCCCTTGGGCCTCCGTGAGATCTGGCACGGTCAGGAGTGCCCTGTCCGGTATCTGCCGGACTCCCAATCGTAGCAGGTGACTCGCGGAGCCCTGATTCTGGTCTTCCTAGTGTCTTCACATGCGTGTGATTCACGCTTCTGATTGACAGATGGTTCATGCTTGGAAACGTACCTAACGGAAAGATCTTTGTTCCCTGGGCCACAGAAAGGAGACATCATTGACATAATCAGCAAACCCCCCATGGGCACCTGGATGGGCCTGCTGAACAACAAGGTGGGCACATTCAAATTCATCTACGTGGACGTGCTCAACGAGGAAGAGGAGAAGCCCAAGCGCCCCACCAGGAGGAGGAGGAAAGGAAGACCCCCCCAGCCCAAGTCGGTGGAGGATCTCCTGGATCGCATCAACCTCAAAGTTAGTTCCGTCCTGTCCTGGCCCCGCGTCTGCTATGATGAGTACCCATTATCCTACAGAAATAGTTACCAGCACCATGACTCTGCCCTTGACCTCCGCTGGGGGTGATAGCATAAATCCAGGTCGCAATGAGCTCCTAGTCCAAAGAGCTGTGAGCTTCAAGCCACTACCAGGAAGGGCTGTAAGCACAAACTCCTGGCGCCCTGCTTGGCTTCTCAGAGGCCGTAAGGATTCTCCCCTCCACCCTCTCTCCTGCCATTACTCCCGGCATCTAGCGGGGGGGTGGTCTACGTGGTAGATTCTGTTTCCTCCTTGCAAAACTGTCTTGCTACTGAGGAAGTCACAGGTCTCTGTGAGCTGGATTTCAGCAGCTCTAAATGAAAGAAGAATCTCCTCCGTTGTGCACTGGGTGGCATTACAGGCTTCAGCTCACAGCAAGGGCACAATTAAAATGCAAGCCAGTGGAGTCATCTCAGCCTGCAGTGTAAATCTTCTTAACCCCTGATGGATGAAGCGCCCCGCCTGCCCACTATGCTGTATGACTGGGAGGTACAGACTGTGCTACAAAGGATACTTACTAATTTTTGAATTAGCATAAAAATGACTATGGAAAAAGAGTTTAGGGGTTTGAGGCCGGTCATCGGTCGTGGATCACATGGCTGGGCTGCTGACTCACTTCTGTCTTGTTTCCCTCCAGGAGCACATGCCCACTTTCCTGTTCAATGGATATGAAGACTTGGACACCTTTAAGCTCCTGGAGGAGGAAGATTTGGACGAGTTAAATATCCGGGACCCAGAGCACAGAGCTGTTCTCTTGACAGCCGTGGAGCTGTTACAGGAATATGACAGTAAGTCCTTCCCAGCACAGACGTGTTCACTGTTAGATCCGCCACATTCTCAGGTCACCAGCAGGCGTCCCATAAGCTGCGAGCATATGCTTGGGTCCTTGGAGTCACTCATTCGATCCTACTCTTTCCAAAGCCAAGGTCAATTTTGTATTCTGTCAAATAGCACAAAGACATAGATTCCCAAAGCAGACCTTCCTGCCAATGCAGGAGCAAAAGAAAACCTTACTAGCCTATTCTTTCCTGGAATGTTTCTAGGTAATCATTGAGGAAAACGCTCCTCTGAGTGACTGAGAATTGAATTGCAGTTTTCTTAAGACACACAGTTCATGCCACCTTGGGGGCTGGTGGGATGTGCAGCCTTCAGGAGGTCATTAGGATACCTGGGCACAAGAGTAACTGACAAACTGGGAGTATCTTGCCCCACCAAGGGTTAATTACTTCTCAAGGCACATGAGGAGTTGTTTTCTGATTGAATAGGTTAATTAATGAATAAATGAAATCCATCAGCTTGCGTTAAAGAAGCAGGAAATAATCTCAAGTGAATATGTAGGGCAGAGAATTCCATGCTGCGATTTCTCAGCTAAAATGATAGCTCATTTTTACAACCCATGAAGAGAATTTAGTGAGCTCACAGCTTTCCTGTAGTTATTTGAATACACTGTGTCCTTTGCTCATTAACCCGGTCTTACCTTGCTCTTTATTCTTCAGTCTGACATCAGAAATATTCCTGAAATTATTCATCACAAAGTGGGGAGTATCCTTGCCAGTTACTGAATTCAAATGCATTTTCTTTCAAATGCTCTGCTTCAGGGATATCAGTAGCTAATAGCATTTCCATTGCTAAAAGACACACCAAAATCATGGTGAATGGTGGAAAAAAAAATTGTACATTACTGAATGTATCAGGCCCAAGAGACATGGAAGCAAGTGCAGTTAAATTCACTTCTGCTTAATAAGTCCTCCCTCTAAATTAACTGATGACACACCATCAAATAGATACCTAAACCCTAGATAAGCACACTGCCTTCAGGGATAGATTTGGAGGGAATTGTGTTTCAGAGTTAATGTCACTTTATAACCTGGTCTCTTTAGTATTGGAGTTCCCCAGGAGACACCTTGGGGATCTGTGGCCCGGTTGTGTCAGAGCCTGGCCCAGTGCCTGGAATGGCCGACCAGCTATATGAATATCAATTAACGTTCAATCATCTAGTCTCCTGGACCACATCTGCTCGGTAAGATAGCTCATTTGCTCTTCCTCAGCCACTGAGAACAGCTGGTTTATAAACTCCATCCATTGTGTTTCCTTTAGCATTTAGACACAGGAGGAGCAAAGCTAAATTCTGAGTATAAGGTGCAGGGTCTGTCTCTGTCATGCCGCAAGGGCTAAGACTCCTTGTCCCTCCTGGGATCATGTCCTGAGGTGTGCACTTGGGCATATTTTATAGGAGGGAATCTTTGCCCCTCATCATGCTCACTCACAAGTCTAAGGAAGGCTCTTTGCCTCTTCATAAATCCTACTTTGAATCTGTGCTGTGCCACTGTATAGAACATCCCGCATACATAAATTGGTACTTCTTTTTAGTGGTTCTAAAACAAAGGCTTCAAGGGCTCAGGGGTGCCAGTGAGCACCAAGTGCCTGGATGCAGGATTATCCTAGGATTAGAAGATGCTACATTCGGCGCTTTTAAATTCATTGTGTTTAAGAAGTACTGTAAGTAACTGATACCTTAGAGGAACACAATACATTTCTGTCAGACTAGACAGATCCAGAGACCTGCTGAGACCTGAGAGATCTTGCACATCTTCCAGCTCAGCCCCCCACAAGAGCAAGAGGCACATCTGCATCATGGCTTGGCACTCAGATGGGTCCAGCTTCTCTCATTGCATCTGTGCACGGGGAATGCCAGCCTTCCTGTGGGCTTCCATTTGGAAAAGACTCTCATTGTCCCTGGGTAGTTCCTTCTACTGATCCCAGACCCACTGTCCTAGGTCTGCCAGACGAAAGCTCTCGTTTAACAAAATCGTTTTCACAAGAGTAAGAATTTTAATCAGGAATTATTTCAAATATGCAGGAAAGTACAGAGAAAAATAAAACAAATCCACATACCATTTTGTCATATTTACTTCAGTGCTTATTTTTTAAAGACATAAGTGTTGCAAGCCCATCGGAGGGCCTGCTATCCAAGAATCCCATTCCTTTCCCTTCTTTTCCAAGGTAACTACACTCCAGAAAATGGCACATATCCTTGCGCATAAGCGCCTTTTTGATGTTTGGATGTCTCATCAGTGTCTTAGCATATATTCTTTCTCCGTGTGTGTGTGTGTGTGTGTGTGTGTGTTGAGATGGGGTTGGGGAGACCTTTAGTCCAAATTCAGGTCATGTCCCAATGGAGTTTCAGCCCCACAACCCAGTCCTTCGCTCTTACTTGACTGTGAGAATGTTCGTGATTCTAGCTCCCCTTCTTTCTCGTCCTTGGTGCCTTGACGTTAATTCTAGTGAGTATGGGGTGCGGGGAGGATGTGGCCTTGAGTGTGCAGTACATCTAAGAGATGCCCCGCCTTTTCATTCTCCCTAATGAAGAAGGACAACCTACTGGGGAAACACTAGCTTTTAGTTTTAGGGAATTTTGCTAAATTTGTTGGGTTCCTGCTGCTGATTGGATCCTTCAGGAAGAAAGTGGCTCTAGCCCCTTGAATAGGCCTCATGACTTTATGGATTGAACTGCGGTTTTCAGGCAATGCAAGGGACCCCTTCACTCCCCATAATAACTTCAGGTATCCTGCTGTGTGGTGAGGTTGGCATCCCGAAAGATGCAGGCACAGTCTGCATTTTCCTGCAGTGGCAGGGACAAGTCTTCTGTTTTATTCCCATCGGTCAGCACTTTGGAGTCTGTTTGCCCACTGCAATACACTGAACTATCTCGCCAAGGACGAACTGCATTGATTCCTCTTCCTGGGTTGTAATTGATAGCTCCAAGCCCTCATTTTATAAGTATCATTTTCCAAAATAACATGCTAGGCTAGAACAAAGGCCATTCCAAATCCACAGACTCCTCCACACAATGAGGACACTACTCTAGAATGTTCCACGTTCGGTGCGGGGGAGGGGAAAGGGTTTTTCTCTTTTGCTTCCAATTAGTTAATTTTTCATTAATCACTTTAAAAATAGCATTTCTTAATTTGGTGCTCTAATTTAAGGGCTTGTTCCGCCATGATTTCTGTTATAAAATGCTTTCCATGTGAGAAATACAAACAGGAAGTGGTCAGTGGACAGTAGGAATGGCAGCCCTCAGCCTTCCCGCAATTTTTTTTTAATGACCCAAGAAAAGGCATCAGATTTCTGGTTTATTGATTTAGAGTGTGTGTGGGGGGGGGGGAGGCGAAGTGAAGAGAAAGAAAAGTAAATTAAAGCCATTCATCGTCAACTACTTATTTTAGGTAGAAAATGTTTTCTTGGTTTCCATTTTTATTGACCAAGCATCTATTCTGCATAATGATTGAAAGACAGTCTTCCTGTAACTTTGAACCTACATAAGGCCAGGCATGCCCTCTTTATAGAATGTGCAGACTGTGGTTGCTCTCCCCCCACTTTTGACATGATGCTCTGAATTTCTCCTCTCCCTGGTTGGCCTGAGGGTAACTTGAAAGGCATTGATATATTTCAACTATGTCCTCTGTCTACAAACTTACCTTCCTGTGATACATGATTTGAAAAGAAAAGTGTTCTGATCTCACTCGTTCATTTTTATCTCATTTACTTTAAAATAATTTGTTCTCTTCCAAAGTCCAAGGCTTCAAAATGTATTGTGAGAACCGAGGATAGAACTGGGATGCCGTTGATTTGGAGCCTGCTTTTCATTCCTCTTACGATCCCTTGCTATGTGTTCACCTTCTTTAGGTAACAGCGACCAGTCCGGATCCCAGGAGAAGCTGCTTGTTGACAGCCAGGGCTTGAGTGGATGCTCTCCACGAGACTCGGGATGCTATGAAAGCAGTGAGAACTTGGAAAACGGTACTGTCAGCACAAGTGATCGTGAACGCATCTTCATACGCAAGCCTACTGGGCCGTTTCTTGACTTCTGTGCTTTGGCTAATGACTGTCTTTCTTCCTCAGCCTGAGCCATTCATTGCTTTTGGGAGAACTGGCAATAGGGAGAGGAGTTTTCCCAGGGTGAATGGTGCTTAATTAAGATCCCTAGGAGGGAGCAGCACCTCTCAAGAACCTAGGCAACAGATGATGTTGAGAAATGAGTAGAGAGGTCTTTCATCAGTTACTCTTCCGTCCCACATAGCACATAATTGGAAAGAGTTTAAACTTGTGTGTCAGAGAAAGGGACCCTAAACTTTCCATTGTTCTGCTGCTCTTAGAGGTTTAGGCCCCTCCCCCCATCTGGATCATGCAAAGAGCTGTGGGGCTTTAGAGTGGGGAGACCTGGTGTTTGAACGTGAATAGGGCATAGCTGAAGACTTTGGCCAAGTTACATCTCCGACTCCTCCTTACCTCTTTTTTTGTTTTTTAAACAAATTGATTTACTTATTTGTTTTTGGCTGCGTTGGCCCTTCGTTGCTGCGCGCGGGCCTTCTCTACTTGCGGGCAGGGGCTTCTCTTGTTGCGGAGCACGGGCTCTAGGCACGTGGGCTTCAGTAGTTGTGGCACACGGGCTCAGTAGTTGTGGCTCGCAGGCTCTAGAGTGCAGGCTCAGTAGTTGTGGCACACGGGCTCAGTAGCTGTGGCTCGTGGGCTCTAGAGCGCAGGCTCAGTAGTTGTGGCGCACGGGCTTAGTTGCTCCGCGGCATGTGGGATCTTCCCGGACCAGGGCTCGAACCCGTGTCCCCTGCATTGGCAGGCGGATTCTTAACTACTGCGCCACAAGGGAAGTCCTCCTCCTTACTTCTTAAATGGTAATGTGAGTTGTTTTTTTTTTTTTAAATAGATTATTCTAAGACAAAGTAATAATATATTAAAAATACCTAGCACTTTGTAAACACTGATTATGAATGAGGCAGTGGGCTAGGTGCGCACGTATGCAATTGCTAATTATCACTCAGATCCTGCAGTGCATATTTTATAGATGAGGATGCTAAAGAGAGATTAAATAATAACTGAAGCGCTTGTTCTTTTCCTCTTGGCACCACTCTGACTCATAATAATAGGCTCTCAGTCAATGGTAGACAGTATTTTAGACCTGACTTTCCAATACCATAAGCATTTTCAAGTCCATAGTCTTAACTACTTAATGTCGTCATACATCAGCCAGGGGTATCGGGGCTTAGTTGGAACTTCAAGCCAGAAGGGATTTAGTTTGTATGTTATCATAAGTACTTTCACAAACCATGGATTAGATGAAAATAGGTGGACCTATTTTGGGAACAAGGAAAAAGGCAACATATACCATAAAGGGTCTCTTTGCCTATTTGATTTTGCTTATTTATTCTGAAGAGCAAGAAAATCCCAGTGCTCGGGACTGTCATCCGTGAGTCTCTCATTTCAATGTGAGGATTTTGAGGAGCCCCGCTGAGAACACGATGCAAAGCCAGGGCAGGAAGGTTTGGTTCCTTCAGTATCATCATCATCCCTCACCTCAAGTTTTCGTCTTAAATAGACAGTAAAGCCTGAGCAGGGGCGGCCCTCGGTGTTCGGACACTGCCCTGGGAAAACAGGCATGCTCGTTAGTTCAGGGATCGCAGTTGCACGATGACTCCTTCCATAAACAGATAGATTGGGATTGACATATATACAGTAATATGTATAAAGTGGATAACTAATAAGAACCTGCTGTATAGAAAAGAAATAAAATTCTAAAATTCAAAAAAAAAAAACACAAAAAACAGATAGATCCTGGCAGCAGTATTATCATTACAGTATGAAAATATCTAAATTCATATTAAAGTAATGTGAAAAGTCTATTCAAACATTTCTTCATTTTTATGAAAGCTAGATCTCTGAATGAAGGGTATGTAATTAAATCTTAAAGAGCACATTTTTGTTTTTAAAAAAATCTCAAAACTTCAGACCAGCTAGACAGAAAGAATATAATTACCCACATCCAATATGGTACTTCCTTTGTCCCCGCAGACAGCATGACTGGGGGCTCAGAGTTATGACCCCCAAACTTCACATCACTGGGCCAGCCCTCCTCATGGTCTAGTTTTTGGAAGTTATTGGACAATGTGTATTTTTGGCTCCCATACCCACTACACATGTGGACTCAGTTTGAATCAGTGGTTTACTTTACTTCAGTAAACTTCTATGTGCACAGAGAAGACATTTACTAAACAGGCTTTGGAACAATAGGATCAACCATAACTTTCACTTTGAAAAGGAGCATAAACATACACACTGAAGATATGAAATTGTCGCAAGTCCACAATTCAAACCAGCCAAAAGCACCTGAAAAGCAAGATGTTTTCAAAATAGATTCGACATTTCTCCCCCCCCACACACACACATCTTTTCTGCTTTGTCCGCGTAACAGTTAAGGACATGGTACCTCCCCACCTTTGTTTTCTCAAACATTAAACCAAGCTGCACAATTTTGATCTAGTTTTACTAGGAGAGTATTTTCACCGGGTGGAGAAATAAACGCAAGGTTTACAGAAGCAGTCCCTCTTATGCAGTTCGTAACTTCTGGTTCAGAAGCTCATGCTGCCTAAGGCCCTGGTTTTTAACTGTGGTCTGCGGGGTCCCGAGGATGGGGGCCTTGGTGGCGGTGTGTGGACCTGGGCCTTGAGAAACCTCCGCACTTCAACTTTGATCTGTTTTGTAGATGAAGCTTCATTAAAAAGGCTCCTCCTGGGCTTCCCTGGTGGCGCAGTGGTTGAGAGTCCGCCTGCCGATGCAGGGGGCACGGGTTCGTGCCCCGGTTCAGGAAGATCCCACATGCCGCGGAGCGGCTGGGCCCGTGAGCCATGGCCACTGGGCCTGCGCGTCCGGAGCCTGTGCTCCGCAACGGGAGAGGCCACAACAGTGAGAGGCCCGCGTACCGCAAAAAAAAAAAAAAAAAGTATCCTCCTGCTTTGAAAAGTACTGATTTTAAAAGTGCAGTGTTCTGAAAAGAGTCCATTCTCTGACCGCCGTGAACGCGGTGCTAATCTTTTCCTTTCTGACTTCTTCGCCGTTCTCGTTTCTAGTTAGCCTCTGCTGACTTCTGTGTGAGGTGAATAAATTCCATCTAAAATACCTGCAGCCATAAAACCTAAATTGTGTGTCTCCTGTGTCCTCTTCTTTTCGCAATGAAAACCAACATTTGAGTGTTGGGAACTATCAGGTCCATAAGGAAAACAACTTACCAAGTAGACCATCCATCAGGGCCACACGAGCAGCAGCGGCACGGCCTGAGGACAGAGCAGTTTCGGGGGAAGAGGGCCACATGCCTTGTTTGTTGCTTCGCTGTCCTAACAGTCGGGAAGCAGTCCATAGGAAATTCAGACAGATTACTTGTCTCAAAGAGAAGAGGAATCTTAAGTGGATTGGGGTCAGGTGCACTCAGGGTTACCATGGGTGGCTCTGTTCACCAGACAGCAGTAGCAATTAGTATCAGTCAACAGTTGTCAACTAAGTAGACTGTGACCGGTTGATAAGTTATCAGCCTGACAGTCATTTTATTGTAATCAGGTCTGTCGCTTCAGTGGCAATTAGAACCATATCAGTATCTAATAGATTGTCTGCGGCGACATCCTCACTTCTGCTTGTTTACTCATTTGCACCAAGGTCGGCTGACTGTTTCTAGGGTACCTTTATTTTACACACCTGAGCAAAACGCAAAACGGGGAGGGCTTGAAAGGTTTGAGAATTCAGCGGTCACCGGCGAACCTTGGGGAATACCATTTAAAGAACTTGTCCCAGCATTCAGTCCTACGTCCTCTTTGCAACCATGGTCTTAGGAAACTACTCCCTAAACAGAAATCCCATCAGTGTGGTTCCTAAATGGGGTATGGGTGTGCCTTGTTTCACACTGACTGCAGCTACGGACAAGACATTAGGCCTAGATTTATTTTATTGCCTGACACAGCATATTTTCTTTCCACATAACTCAATTAACTTTCATCTCCCTGAGTCCTTTAATAAGACTAAGAATTCTTTCTAAAAATAAATAACTCTACATCACCAGTGGTGATTTTATGTCCTTAGTGTGATTCAACAGTGGGATGTAGGAGTTGGAGATTTCAATTACGTTAGCACACCTTTTACATCAGTTTGATTGATTCGCTTTTTAAAATGTGATTGTAAAATATTTCCTTGTCTCGTAGGCAAGTCTCGGAAAACCAGCCCCTCTGCCAAATCTTCAGCCGAGTCCAGCGTGAAGTCTTTCAACAGGAATCAGCTGGGCAATTACCCAACCTTGCCTCTAACGAAGCCAGTAGACGCGCTGAAGCCGGGAGGGGAGGGGAGGCTGGGCAGTGGTCTCACCCCTCACACCTCCAAGCACTGTGATCCCCCGTGTGTGACTGACTTGAATAAAAACCGAAGGAGCCTCCCCGTTTCCATCTGCCGGAGCTGTGAGACCCTGGAGGGCCCCCAGGCCGTGGAGACTTGGCCCCGATCCCACTCCTTGGATGACCTTCAAGGAGAGCCTGAAAGAGATGTGCCTGGTGAGGTGACAGAACCTTCCCCTCAGATTGTACCCAAAGTGCCACAAAAGACAGCGCCCTCCATCACAAAGGTTCAAAGCCCCAAACTAGATTCTGCTGTTGACAATGCACTGCTACTGACCCAAAGCAAGAGATTTTCTGAACCTCAGAAAACGACTACTAAGAAACTGGATGGCCCGATGGCCGCCTTTTCACATGGCACGTCCCCTCCTCCGTGTTTACCCAAAACCTATGACGCCCAACTGCCCGCCGTTAAACACGGTTTAACAAGGACGCCTCTTGAGGGTCACAGGAAAGGACTCGATTTCGAAGGGACACATCACCCCCCAGGCACCAAAGAAGGTGTAGATGCTGAGCAGAGGGGCCCCGAGGCCAGATCTCAGGCCAGACCTCCCGCCCAGCCTCCCCCCGTCCCCGCCAAGAAGAGCAGGGAGCGCCTCGCCAACGGGCTGCCTCCTGTCCCTCCTGGCCCCCCCGGCGCCCCTGGCGCCGATGTACCCAGTCTGCCCCTTAAAAAGGGCAGCCCCGGCGGCCCCAGCGACTGTCCCCTGCCGCCAGTGGCCAGGCCTCCCCCAGGGCCGGAGCCAGGCAGCCCGCCGAGCGCCAGGCCTCCACCCTGGCTGTCAGAGCTGCCTGAGAGTGCCAGCCTCCAAGAGCACGGCGTGCGGCTTGGCCCTGCCCTGGCCAGGAAGGTCTCCTGCACCCGCGGGGTGGACCTGGAGATGCTCACCGAGAAGAAGCTGCGGGCCGAAGGCATCGATCTCACCGAGGAGCCCTATTCCGATAAGGTATCCGAGGCCCTGACCCCACTGCACAGGCTCTTCTAAGTCGGGCGGGGGCCAGGCGAGAGGAACGGCACTGCCCGCCACCTCCCAGCCCCCAAAGGCCAGCTGGCAGCGAGGACCGATGGACAGTGACCGTACGGGTGGCCCACGGCGGGGGCTCCTGCCGCCCCGCGCTTGGTGTTCAAATGAACCGGTAGCACAGTGCCCAGATTAAATGCAGACACGACCTCAGGGGTTTCTTCTCTTTTCCCTTCTCTTCTTTTCTCTTCTCTTCTTTCACTTGTTTGTATTTAATTTGGGGCAGCTATCCTTCGCAGGGAGAGCTATCAGTCAGTACTAGACCCAGTTCCGGAAAGGATAGACGTGAGTTCCAGTTTCCATGTCTTCTTCAACATCTTTGTTTTTAGACTTTAACAAATCCCCATTTCAGTTCCCTGTGCGTAAAATGGAATTAATAATGACCTGCATAACTACCTCTTAGAGGTATTAATAGGAGCAAATAAAATAAACCTGAACCTACTTTGAAAATTGTAGAGCCCTATTCAGATGTAATAATTGGACTGTATAATTATCTGTATGGGTAACGGGAAAAGATACCTCATTGTACTAAAAACATTGAGACCTATAATGAAAACTCATTTCTCATTTGAAGAAAAATAAAAAAGAGTAGATCTGCCAATACCAAAATGACTTTGAATACAAATACACGATAATAGATGTAGCTGTATGTTACTCCTAGGAATGCATGAATTGTTATAATGCATTCCCAGGAGTCTTTGTTATAAACTTCTCATGACCAAGAGTGCCTTACGATAAAATACTCCTCTGCCTTCTGATACTTAGTGAATGAACCCTTTTGAATGGAAAGTTGTGAGAATTCTACTGTACAGTAAATGCTGGTCTAGTGATACAGCGGTATAACTCTACTCTGTAGTTGAGGAACCAACAGTAGACTCTCTGTAGGGCACAAATTTGCCCTTCTTCCCTGCAGTTTAGAAGACTGTCTTCAATAACATCTTGCAAAATGATCAGATAAGAGTGAGGTGAGGGCGTTGGACCCCAAAATAGAGAATGATTGTGTCCTGTTTTAACCATATTTCAAAACATTTTTCTAGAGCTCATAACTACTTAAAAGATAAAGACGTAAAAGTACTGTCTCTAAAACATCCATCCTGACACTAAATAAAATATATTCACTTCAAATTAAAACTTTTAGTCCTGTTTTCTAGTAGCTAAATGTCTTATCCTACCTTGTTTGCCGTCCTTGGAGGAGGAAAAAGATCCTTGCAACCCTCAATAAGAGATTTCTGTTCCCTCGCAGCACGGCCGCTGTGGGATTCCTGAGGCCCTGGTACAGAGATATGCGGAAGACTTAGATCAGCCCGAGAGGGACGTTGCCACCAACATGGACCAGATCCGCGTGAAGCTGCTTCGGAAGCAGCACCGCATGGCGGTAAGCAGCCCACGCTTCGGGGCTCCCCTCACCCAGCTTTTTGAAGTCCATTCAGTTCTAGAGCTTAATGGTGAGCATGCTGGCAGCCGCTAAGTAGCCCAGGGTTCATTATAGCTATCGAAGGGAGACACCTGGGAGAGAGTAAGACCTATTCAGCCTACAAAGGTTTAAAAATACCTTTGGAGAGAAAAAGATGAAAATTATCCATAACCCCAGCACTGTGAAAAAGTCCATCTAGTCATTTCTCTGCACATATATAATAGTACATGAACAGTTTGCAAACCTTATTGTTTTCAGTTATCAGGTGGTGAACCTCTTTCTTTGTTACTAAAATTTCTTTTATATTATCAGTTTTTCAAAGTGCTCTAGTAGTTATGTCCTAGTTCAGCCAGTTCCACATTGTTGAAACATTTAGATTTTTTCCAGCTGTTTATTTTAAACAATTGAGTGAAGAACCTCCTGGTTAATAATTTTTTGTAGACTTTTGGGGTTAATTTCTGAGGATATATTCCTTCAAGAGGATTTGCTTCAACAAGACTGCACGAAATCTTAAGGGTTTGCACGTTTGGTGGTAAATTGCCTTTCTGAGAGGTGTAGCATTTGGCCTTCTCAGGATTCAAGTATAGATGTCCATTTCCCTGCCCTAGCCAACATTTATTATTGTATTTTTAATTCTTTATGACTATATTGATTAAATGCTTAATTTTCTGGATGTTAATGTAGATCCAAAATACAGAAGAAAATCTACTTTATAAGAACCTTACCCACTGAGTGTCTTACTTTTCACACTATCACTTAGGTTTGCTTCTTCAAGCACCGTAAGGATCATTAGTTGAAGAGTGTGACCACCATGAGACAAAATAGCCAGAAATATAAATGATTACAGTTTGGAGACTTACACACATAATTGGGGTTAGGTCTAATTCCAAGTACCTTCTGGAACCTCCAACACTTCCCTGAAGATTTGTCTCACCTTTGAGAAGTCAGGAAATTATTTATTTATCTATCTATCTGTCTATCTATTTATTTATCTATGGCTGTGTCGGGTCTTTAGTTTCTGTGCGAGGGCTTTCTCTAGTTGCGGCAAGCGGGGGCCATTCTTCATCGCGGTGCGCGGGCCTCTCACTGTCGCGCGGCCTCTGTTGTTGCGGAGCACAGGCTCGGCAGTTGTGGCGCACGGGCCCAGTTGCTCCGCGGCATGTGGGATCCTCCCAAACCAGGGCTCGGACCCGTGTCCCCTGCATTGGCAGGCAGATTCTCAACCACTGCACCACCAGGGAAGCCCAGGAAAGAATTCTTGATGCTAGTCGTGTTCTTGGACATCTCATAGCATTATCCCTTTCTGACAGTGTAGTAATAAACATAATATTTCATAGTGTTCCTTTTAGGCATAGAAGAAAGAGCTCTCCAGTGGCACCTGCTGAATCTTGATAAATTGCTTTCTTTGGTTACCCAGATCCCAAGCGGTGGACTCACAGAAATCTGTAGGAAGCCCCTATCTCCCGGATGCGTTTCATCCGTGTCGGATTGGCTGGTTTCCATCGGTCTACCCATGTACGCCAGTGCCCTCACTGAAGCGGGCTTCAGCACGCTGGGCCAAGTGCCTTCTCTGTCCCACACTTGCCTTCAGGAGGCTGGCATCACAGAGGAGAGACACATAAGTAAGCTCGTGTCTGCAGCCAGACTCTTCAAACTGCCACCAGGCCCCGAGGCCATGTAGTCAGGCCCGAAATGGACCTCCCTGGACAAGAGCCACCCGTTCACTGTGTTTATGATGCTGATGCAATTCCTCCTTGGCTGGACATGCAGACCAGACCCAGAAGAAAGGCCCAGTGTGTGGCCAGCAGAACTCGGAATCTTGGCACGGGACTCTCTTCTCCAGAAAAGCCCCCTCCAGGAAATTGGTGTGGTTCTCTTTGACCCCCAAAGAAAAGACAAGCACTTATTTTTGTTTTCAGGACACAATAGAACAAAGATGCCAACTTGCCACAAATGCTCTGCCTGCAGCCTGTCTTGGTGCACTGGGTGAGGGCAGGGGGCAGAGGGAGGGGCAGCCTGTCCTGTTTCTAAGCGTGCTTCTAGCCCTTCTGTCTGTCACCCTGCAGGGTTCCCGAGGCCCAGATGGGCTTTAGCCAGGCCAAAGTAACAGACTCGGGAGTGATTGTACACTATTGACCAGGCTCATTTGTTCAAAAATAAGAAAATCTGGCTGCACTAGGAAAAAAAAAAGCCCTATTCTCCTTTAGATAAACAAGAGACATTTTAATAATTGCTTTCTAGCAATCAGCTTTTATTTGCCTTAATGTAAGCTTTTAAGCAGTTATCTAACTTAGTGTTCACTACCATGTAACCATAGTTCCAGATCTTCATCTTAGACTGCCATCTAACGTATCTGGGATGTTTCCAGCAGATATGGGCTTTTCTAATTGTCTCACTCTAACATGGCTTATTTTATAGGGGTGTTTATCAGGCCAAATTTCATGTTGACTTTCAGTTTTTAAACTAACTACAAATCTGGTAAAAGGCGCTCTTAAATTCACAAAGATATCACGTGTGAGAGTTTATGTGTGTGTTTGAGGTTACGATCTTTCATTTTAATCAGTTTAGTGTTGTTACCACATTGGTCGTCGTGCTGCAGTATTGACTTGGAATCTTGACCGTGTCCATTCCAAAATTCAGTCATTAGCTAACAGATCACCTTTGCAAAAGGTCATTGTAAGTTGAACATTTAAGGAGGTTGTTTTTTAAAAGGGAAGTAGTTTATAAGATATTTTAAAAGTTTTTTTTTGGTTTTATAATTAAAATACTATTTTCCGTCTTTTCTTATTTAGATAATTCACTTAAATATAATAAAGGTTCATTTTGAAGCCAAACTACATTGGCCATGTATTAAGTAGTTGCATATTTTCAGTTGTCTTCCGACTGATTTCAGCATTCTCTTTTAGTCTAGTGGCTGATTCTCTAGCAAACAGAAATTATTGTTTCCAATTGCTTACAAAGTGATTTTCCTTTACATTCTTATCATGAACCCTATTTTAAGCACTGGGTGTGATCATTTACAATAGAAATGTTTGGAGCCTTGATTTAAAAGTTCTGTAATATTTCATCTACTCATTAAAACAAATGATATCCCTCAGGGGAGGGGGGAAAAAAGGTGATTTCATTAATTACAAAACCATTTTACCATTTGCCTTATGTATCTGGATCCATGTTTCTGAGGAAAAGGACATTCTCAGGTGACATATTTTTTTTCATGCTTTTGGTATGCATTTGAAAGAATAATATATATTTCTTCAATAATAGTCACCTTCTATAAGAAGATGCCATGTAAGAAGTTGTGGAAAAAGCTGCCAAATTTCTGTTGAACTCTTCAAAACAGCCCATTTTTGTCATCTGGGGTAAGACATTCCTGTGGGCTGTGACATTCCATTTAGAAGGTAACAAGGCTGCAGGGCTCTCCTATGTCACTGGAAGGAATTTCAGGTGTGTGGTGAGGTGGGCACTGTAAAACGGGCTCCTCGCCCTGCGTTTTCAGTACCTCAGCATGACGTCCGAGAGAGCCTGCTCATAGCTTAAGCTGGGCTAAAAGACCACGCATAAAGTCAGGTAATAGGTAACAAAGGAGAAGGGGAAAGTGTTAGTTCATTTTCACGGTAAGATTTTCACTTAATGTAAAAGTGGTGCCAGAAAAGGGAGCTTTCTGAATATGAGTTTTTGAGAATGCCGAACCGTATCTTTTTCATTCTTCTTTGGAAATCATTGCCTTTGCATAGAAGTGAAATTCAGGGACCATGAATCATTTTCAGTGGGAAGGGCTTCCTAGTCTGTGGGATCTGAGGTTATTTTTACTTTATTTTGCTTTTTAAAAAAAAATTTTTTTGTTTTTGTTTTTTTACTTTTAGTATTTGTTTGGTCTTCTTTTGCTTTAAACTTTTAATTTGATCTTAGAAAAGCCTGAACGTGTGTGTGTGATGTTTGACCGAGGTGGTTTGGGGCCTCCTGTGGATAGCAGAAGGCAGGTGGTCGGCTTCAGCAATATCCAGTTTTAATCCACTGCACTTGGTGCAGAACGTTGAGGAAGGGTGAAAATCATCGCCTTTGGAAAGCACAAAAGAAACCTGGAGAGGCACTTTGGCTCAGGTAGCTACACATCCGTTGTGTGTCATTTTTTTCCTTTGAAGCTGTCTACCAGGAAGTGCAGCCAGTCCCAACCACTACTTACATTCCCAGATAAGCAAGAAGTAGATCTTCCTGGCCTTGCCTTAGTCAGAGGCCTTTTCTCTTTCCAGGTATAGGTGAAATTGGACATAACGAGTCGATTGAAAATCAGTTCCTCACAGAGCAAAGTTTGCTTTCATAATTGCAGCAAAAGGAGTCAATTCACCAAGTCAATGCTGCATGTGTGTACTGTTTTCAGAAAACAAAATATAATAGTCTGAGTCCAAGTTATCTCGATTTTAAATTGATAAACAAGAAACTGTCGAGCAAATTATATAACAACTAACAACATTGCACTTTCTGTATATGAAATCAATATTTAAATAACTTATTTTTCTCCATTGCTGTTCTTAAACATTGTAAGTAGCTGTAATATACCAGTACCAATATGTTCTTGCGATTGCTTCAGCCCAAGAAAGCTGTGTATTGTTTTAAAAATTGTAAAAATTATTGTGATGATTCATTTAGCAAAAAGGTGGACAGAAGGGTTTTCCTATGTATCAAAACTTGTCTATAATTATGTCATCTATGTACCTAGAAAAAAAAAGTAAATAAATTTCTTCAGTTGAATATGCCTCTTTTGTTGTTCCCTGGGTATTATAAAGGTACATAGGGTAGAAATGAAAGGGAATTTATGAAGTGTGGTTTAAGAATGAAATATATTGTAAAAATAGTAGTTGTACACAATTACTTCTGCCACATCACAAAAACTCACTATCATAGTCACTCAGATTCTCTTTGCCAATTTATTTCAGGTTTTTTTCAAATATTGCATAATCAAGTCACATAATTGCAGCATCTTAGCCCAGAAAGAGATTTTTGGAAGCCACCTCTGGTCTAAACCCGTTGTTTTCAAATGAAGAGTTTCAGTCCATGCAGACTTGCCCAATATCATGTGTAGTTAAATGGAAACAATCCAGGTCTTCCATTGAGAGAGAAAAACATCTAGATTGGGATATTCTAGAAATCAACTAACTTGACATAAATCATTTTTCAATGTTAGTGTGCCACAGTTGATATAAAAACACATTTTTAATTAGGAGGGAGTGTGTAATACAACATTTTGAGTAAGTAAAATGTGCACTTGAGACAGACCAAAAAGTGACCCTTTCCTTTTCTCTCAGCCACCTACTTCTCACACTACAGGTAAGTATTATAACCAGTGTTTCCATATCTTTTCAGAAATGCTGTGTTTATTGACAAAGATAACTGCATATGCATTTTTCCATATAGGAATGACAGCATTTCCCCACACTTCTTCACTTAGCACGTGGAACCGCTGTGTTAAAAGTTACGAGTATTTAAAATTTTGATAGAATAGTTTAAATCCACTGGTGGATTTCAATATAGGAAGCTCTACCGTGGTAGTTTTATTTACAAATCATTGTTTTATTCCCCACTCCCCCTTTCATATATTCTTAAAGTCGGGGATTCCTCTGAAGCACTGCATTTTAAAGAACTGACCATAAACCTCAAATCTTATTTATCTCAAGTTGACTCTTAAGATTCTATAGTTCAATTCACAGAAGATACTTTTTTCTTACGACTCCTAAGAAGCCTTGACTGGATTCTTGGTATTTGTTCTAACTTGTTTTCATGTTTGGATATTTATGTTGAATTCACTTAGAAGCTATAAAGAACGTAAGTTTGATTAGGGAAAGGAGAAAAGGGAAGGGTGGTTGTCATTTAACCACAACTTATTTGGGGGCCTTAGAATGATGACTTTACTCAGCTCTGAGGACCCACTCAGAGAAAAGTATGTACACAATACTCTTAGGGGTGTGTGTGAGGGAGTGAGAGACAGGAGAGGATGGATGCTCACTCAGGTGTAGGTCTGGATCACTTGTCCGTCGGGACCACGGGCAGCGTTACTTGGAAGCATTCTAATTTCTCATACAGCGCTCCTCCTACACTGCCAGAGAAGAACACTGAAAAGGGAGTTTAGCCGTCACCTCTCTAAAACTTAAGCAAAATACATGAAAGTTCTAGTCAAACCAGGTTTGAGCCCAGTATGGAAGGACCCCAGGGTACGTGTGTGGGAGCCAAAGGAGTTATGACTAATCTGATTGCAATTTACTACCATCCCCGTTCATCCTCAACACTCCAGTGATAAATATGGTCGGAGCATAAGAGATGTGTACAAAGAGCTGGGGGAGCCAGAGGGGAAACTGACTCAGTCTGGAGTTGTGTTGGGGGGGGCAGTTGGAGCCCAAATGGAGGAGGTAGTTACGTGGATTCTAACTGTGCATCCGTGTGCTAAGAATGTTAGACTCTGTTAAAAAACAAAAACGAACAAAAATCTTGAAAAACATGAGAAAATATCTTCTGTGTCCCCAAACTCCTGATCCACTTGGCTGTCATCGGGAGTAGACCATGGCTTCCCCTACTTAATAGAAAAATTGGAGACCATCCATTGGGCCATCTCTCTGGACCTCCTTTCAGCTCACTTGCAAAACTCCCCTGCAACCTCCCCTAGTCTTTCCTCCTCGTTCCAGCCATGACAAAAGGAGTGTCCCTCCATCTGTCTAGTCCTACCTGTGCTCAGGATCCTGTCCTGGGACCCCCCTCCCCCCAGTCATCATATATTCCCTCATTTCTCTGGATCTTCCCCTTGAACATGTTTGCAATAGACTGTCGCTGTCTTTTCCAGGCTGGCCCAGATTGCCCCTTTTTGGATAAGCACATTCTGCATTGCCTATGCAAGAACTAGCATCCCCTACATTTCAAGGGATCCTGGTGCAACTTTCCCTGCAGTGTCCCCGGCACCCTCCGAGCAGTGAGCACAACTCCATTCAGTCTCCTTTTGCCCAGACTTGGGCTCTGGAGCTGCAAGTCAGATACACGAGAGGGGCTGCAGCTGAACTGTGCTGATGGTGGTGCCCACAGACCCCAGGAAGCCCAGGAACTGAGGTGCCTGCCTGTGCCTTCCCGGGCTTTCCAAAGTTTGTTCTGCCTTTCCTTGGATTCCTTTGCCAACTGCCATCAAACATCTTTACTCACGTACCCCTAAAATAATATCCCCAAAGTAAGGACTCCCTCGCACATTTTAAAGTTGCCCTCCCAAGGTTCCCAGTCATAAGTTTAAATAATTGCGAGACTGTACATTTCTAGCTTTTTGTAAATATTTGCATTTTAGAATACAACTGCAACATTACTTAAAAAAATATATCCAATGGAAAATAAATACCACAGCAGTTTGATACTACCATTGTCCACTGAAAGAGCAAACAAAAAATTTTACTCTCCTTCAAAGCCTATAACCATTCTACTTTCTCCACACATTTTTATCCTAATGCAATATATTTTGTATCTGTGAGTGTCTTTTTGATCATCTTACCATATTTCCCTGTAATAAAAATGTTTGTGAATTTAAGTTCAATTTTTTTTTCATTTCTTTTGATCATTAGGCTCTATTTGTAAAAAAAAAAAAAAATGAAAACCCTGGGTTTAGTTATACCATGATTATTATTAATCAATTATCAATATACACATATTTCCCAGTTTTTGATAAATAATGATAAAATATAAAACTTAAAGTGTGATTGGAAAGGTCTCTCAGTTGGATGGCAGAGGTGGGCAGGTGCCTTATGGCCCCCCGGTTTATAGAAGATGTTGCAACCCCAGTTATTTCAAGTTTGACTAATTGCTGGGAGCCCCAGACATCTCTACAACATTTTGCTTTGTGTGTGTGTGTGAACTGGGCGAAGGGCATTTATGAAAGAGATGGAAAAGGAATGCCAGCAGGAGGTATCCTCAGGCAGATCAACTTTAGGACTCTATTAACTTGGAAACAGATTCCCTTATTAAAGCTATCCCAGGCAATGGAGCCTTGGGAAAGAATCCCAAATTGAAGACCTTTGCGGTGGGCTACATGGGATTCTTAGAGCAAATCCCTTTTCTTGCCAGAACTATTTGTTGCTTTTACCTGTGAAGAAAATTCCATCAACCAGATCAGTGTTCATCATTCCTCATTTAAAACATTCTCTCTCAACTCCACATTTCCCTTACCTAGATAATCCCCCTGCCCCCCACCCCTCTCTTGATTTTCACAGACAAATAATCTTGAAATTTTTTCCTGTTCTCATTGTCTCTTCTTCGCTATCCTTCATAGATTCCCCAGCCCACTGCTCTCTGGATACACCCGAGGCCACCGTTGGAAGCCACGCCCTGATTTCCAAATCCTCCTGGTCTTCTCTGCAGCGTCCTCTCGCTGCCCTTCCCAAGCTTCCCCTTCCCCACTCCTACCCACCCCATCTGCCCCTGCAGCAGCTGCCTCTCCGTGTCCCTCTCCCCACCCTTTGAATGAATGTTCAGGAACCTCAGACATCCATCCCAGGGCCTCTTCTGTCCCACGGTGATCTCTCTGTTTCACCTTGAAGTGCCTGCTTAGAGTAGAAGATGTAATCCCAAAGACGTAATCCCAAACATCGATCGTTTAAGAAACGTAATGCCTTTTTTTTTTCTTCTTTTTTTGGCTGTGGGGCTTGTGGGATCTTAGTTCCTGGACTAGGGATTGAACCTGGGCCCTTGGCAGTGAAAGCACAGAGTCCTAAACACTGGATCACCGGGGAATTCCCGAAATGTAATGCTTTCAACTGATAGGATACCTTTTACAACAAGAGACAAGAGCAAACCACGTGTTAAAATACCTTCCCAGCTATTTGCTTGTGAGGCTGAATATGCCTCTTCTGGCACCACCTCATCTTGTGTCCTTGTGGTGTAGTCAGAATCTGGGCTCCAGAATAAAAAGCCAAAGAAGAACAGGCAGAGGCCGAATTCAGCTGTGGAGGCAGCATCGTTCTCTAATTTCTATAAGAATATTCCACAG
This sequence comes from Monodon monoceros, assembly GCF_005190385.1. NCBI lineage: Eukaryota > Metazoa > Chordata > Mammalia > Artiodactyla > Monodontidae > Monodon > Monodon monoceros. Next base: position 72,022,722 of record NW_021703771.1, read on the forward strand.
TCTATTCTTAGGGAGTCAGTTCTATGGTTTCTGTAGATCTGGAAGGCTGCCACTCAAGACATCCTCTGGTCCCTCACGGGTCCATCCGAGCCTCTGACACTAATTCTCCTCCAATGGGTAGAAAGCAAGGAGAGGGCGGTTAAATCAGCTAATTACCGGACAGAGCACTATAATGAGTGCTGAAGGCAATGTACCTATTGTATTCATTCAATCAACTCCAAGTGGTCATTTATTATCATCCTTGTCTTACCAGAGCACAAACTTCATGAGAGCAGGGACTTTTTGTTTACTCCTATGTTCCCACATCCAGAACAGTGCCTGACACATGGGGGTGCAGAATAAATAAATATGACCTGAATAACAAAGTTCAAAGAAGGTAAGACAGTTTTCCAGGGTGACACAGCCGGTAAGTAACAGGACTGACATTTGAACACCAGCCTGTCTGACCCTAAAACCATGCTCCCTGTAGTATGATAACGACTCCAGCAAGGATACTCCCCTGAAGTCCCTGAACTTTGCACTTTCAATTCTATTTTCAAATAGATAATGTTAAGTTCAACCCCTCACAGACGGAATGTCTGATCTTCAACTCCATTTCCCATTTCAGTTAATGGCATCTGCTGGTCACTTAGCTCAAAATTCTTCTTTTTTCTCTCGCAGTCCACATTCAATCTGTCAGGAAATCCTCTTGTCTTTACTTTCGACACCTCTCCGGAAGCTGACCCCTTCTCAACACCTGCATTCCTATCATGGCCACCACCTCCTCTTACCTGGATTGTCCCGGAGCCACCTGCCTCCTAGCTTCCATCCTTGCCGTTCAGCCCACGCAGCAGGCTGACTGACTCTGCTATGAATGTTTGTGTCCCTCGCCGATTCAAACGTTGAAGCCGGCCCCCCAGTGGGATGGCATGAAGAGATGAGGCCTTTGGGAGGTGACTAGGTTTAGATGAGGTCATGAGGGCAGAGCCCCACCCACCACAGGATTCGTGTCCTTTATAAGAAGAGGAAGGGTCTCCAGGGCATCCTCTGTGTCCACCTGTGGGAACACAGTGAGAAGGCTGCCACCACACACTAAGAAGAGGGTTCTCACCAGAAGCTCAATCCTGCCAGCACTTGGTCTTGGACTTTCCAGCCTCCAGAACTGTGAGAAAATTAATTTCTGTTGTTTAAGCCACCCAGTCTATTGTATTTTATTACGGCAGCCTGAGCAGACCCTGTAAAAACATAGGGCAGGTTATGTCACTCCTCTGCTCCAACCCTTCCATGCCTTTCCATTTCTTTCAGAGTCAAGGTTAAATTCTCTGCAGTGGCCTGCCAAGTTCTATGCAATCGTCTCCCATTTCCTATGTGGTGTCCCCCGCCCCCCATTACACCCTCCGTGTCGCTAATTCAGCCAGACAGGCTTTCTTATTGGTTCTCACACAGGTCAGTCAGGCTCTCACCTCAAGCCTGTGTACGGGTTTTCCTCAACCTGGAACGCCCTTCCCCGGAAAATCTACAGGACTAACAGCCTCCCATCCTTCTCCCACGGGTCTGTGTTCAGAAGGTGACCTTTCAGAGCACTGTTGTGAGTCCGTCACCTAAAACTGCACCATCCCTTAGCTTTTACCTTTGCCACCAGTTCTGACCCTCACACCTGCTTCATTTTCACCTTCTAACACACTATGTAGTTTATTTCTTCGTTACGTTTATTGCTCATTAGCTGTGTCCTCCTTCTACAAGTCCAGGAATGCACAGGTGGCTCTCTGACGATTCTGAACCTCTACATTTGACACATAACATTGATATTTGTTAAATGAATGACTGTCCCTGAATCTCAAGGCTTCGAATCCTAAACGTTAAAGCTGGAGATGATCTACCTTTATTTCAGTTTATAGGTGAGGAAACAGACCCAGAGAGGCACGAGCTGAGGTCATACTCAGGTGGCCAGGGACAGAGTACATCGCTAAAGAGGCACATCCTCTCTACCTATCAAAGGCTTCGCAGGAGCACGTGAGCTTCAGCAAACAAGCCCTTGCGGAGTGAGTAGTTGCTGCAGCGTTTGGCCACCGGAGGGCACTGATGTGCCAGATTGAAGGCCGAAGCCGACCCGGCGGAGGGCGGGAGGTGGGAGGAGCAGTTACGCGCTCGCTCAGCACAGCCAGAGGGGCAGGGAAAGGAAATGCGGCGGCGTGAGGGAGAGCTGGGCCTCCGCGACCCTCCAAGATACCAGCCAGACCTTGAGTGCTGTAAACCACCTGTTAAAACGCCAGCGGAGGGGCTTCCCTCCCCTTCCCTGGTGGCACAGTGGTTAAGACTCTGCCCTTCGAAAGCAGAGGGCCCGGTTCGATGCCTGGTCAGGGAACTAGATCCCACACGTATGCCGCAACTGAGTTCCCACGCCACAGCTAAGGAGCCGGTCTGCCACAGCTAAGACCCGGTGCAACCAAATTAAAAAGTAAGTATTAAAAAATAAATAAAAATAAAAGTGAGGGCTTCCCTGGTGGCACAGTGGTTGAGAGTCCGCCTGCCGATGCAGGGGACGCGGGTTCGTGCCCCAGTCCGGGAAGATCCCACAGGCCGCGGAGCGGCTGGGCCCGTGAGCCATGGCCGCTGAGCCTGCGCGTGCGGAGCCTGTGCTCCGCAATGGGAGAGGCCACAACAGTGAGAGGCCCGCGTACCGCAAAAAAAAAAAGTGATGTTTAAAAAACAAAATGCCATTGGAGAATGATGATGGAGACTGGTGGAATTCACAATCCATTTTAATAAGCACTGAGAGGCTCTTGGCTCCCGTCTGTTTACTCCTTTAATTAGCAAAGAGGGATGACGGCTTGTGTTCACTGCTCCCAGTGGGGCTGGGTGTCTGGGTGTGTGCAGGAGCCCTCCTGCCTGCCACAGGAGCAGGATGGAGGAAGGAGGTATTTCGGTGACTCTGAAACAAAGTCCTAAACTTTACACGTCAAGCAATGAGATGTAAACCAGGTTCATTTTTGTTTGAATGGTATTTCGTTGCTCATGGCTCAGAATAGCCTGACATTTTAAGAGCCGGGGCCAGGATGCAGTCCAGATGTTCACGGAACTCAACATACATGAGAGCATTTGGCCTTCACAATGTGCCCCTGCAGTAGACACTGTGATCCCCATTTTACAGCTGAGGGACCTGAATTCACAGAGGTGTAGGCAGAAGAGATGAGATTTGACCTTGGATTGTTTTGTTCTGATGCTCTTTGGCTTAACCACTACGGGATAACTCCCCGGTTCTCAGCCTGAGCAACATATTAAAATCATCTGGTGCATTAGTCTGGGTTCCACCGAAGAAGCAGAACAGATTGGAGATATATATTAAGAAATGTGGGGACTTCCTTGGTGGTACAGTGGTTAAGACTCCGCACTTCCACTGCAAGGGGCGTTGGTTTGATCCCTGGTCGGGGAACTGGGATCCCGCATACTGTGCACCTCAGCGCCCCCCCCCAAAAAAAAGAAAACAGAAATGTATTTCACGGATTGGCTTCTGCAGTCATGGGGGCCAGCTGGGAAAGTCTGACATCCGTAGGGCATGTTACCAGGAGCTGCAGGCTGGAACCCTTGGGCGTGAGCTGCAGCTGTTGTCCACAGGCAGGATTTCTTCTTCATCAGGGAATCCTCAGCTCTGCTCTTAAAACCTTTCAACGGATTGAACCAGGCTCACCCAGATTTAGTCTCCCTTACTGAAAGTTAACTGATGAAGGACTTGAATCACATCTGCAAAACACCTTCACAGCAACACCTAAGGTAATGTTGATTGACTAACTGAGGGCTGTAGCCGTCTCAGTTCAGGCTGCCGTAACACAATACCACAGACCTGCTTATCGACAACAGAAATTTTATTTCTCACGGTTCTGGGGGCTGGAAATTCGGGTTCAGAGTGTCAGTGTTGTCAGGTTCCATTGAGAGCCTGCTTCCAGGTTAGACTGTCGACTTCTTATATCTTCACGTGGCAGAAAGAGAGAAGAAACAAGCTCTTTCTTGTCCTGTAAGGGCGCAGATTCCATTCATGAGCTCCACCTCCCTGGCTCATCTAATCCTAATCAGCTCCCAAAGGTGCCACATCTCCTGCCACCACATTGGAGGGCAGGGTTTTAACTTAGGAATTCTGGGGGAGCACAGATTTTCAGTCCTTAACGGTAGCCTGGCCAGCTGGACACATTAACAACACCGCTGTACTGTGAAGGCTTTTAAAAGTAGACTCCTTGAACCCCATCCCAGACCAGAAGTGGAATTATTGGGTCATATGGTAGTCATTTCTTCCTAATAGATTGATTCCTTGTAAATCAATTCAAAACTGTGTTTGAAAGTGCCACAAATTGTCTGAAATTCTGTCCAAGGACACTTTGCTGTCTCTCATACATGCTTCTCAGTTTCCTTAAGTATGTCATTTATCTAAAGAGCCAGTAATAGAAGTTAAGAGAATACTCCTAACAGCTTTGAGCTTGTTCCATTTCTGAAAATAACCAGTTTGCTCTCTTTTACCAGTGTGGTTTAGTCCTTTTCTATCAAATTTAATGGCCTCAGTCCCCACTTGCCCAAATTACAGGGCATCCTGTATCTCTCCCTAAGACATGCCTGAGAAAAATTGCCCAAGAATCCCAGGATTTACTCACCTCAGAGGGGCCTGTCTTGCTTCCAAACAATAGGTTAAAATCAGAGCCAGAGAAGTCAGTCATCTATAGACAGGCTGCAGCTCCTGCCAAGTTCTTTTGCTACAGGGTCACTGTGTCCCTGTGGTTCACTGTCCTTGCTTTCACCACTCCCAATGAAGGCAAATGCCATAGTGACATTTTGTTTTGAGGGAGGACAAAAGACAGTCTCAGAGTTCTGTCTATCTGAAGTTTATAGCCTCCAAAGGGGGTTTACACTCAGCACCACAAGATGCTCTCTTTGCCTGGGTGGCTTTACTGGGGGCCTCCATCACAGGCGCCAAGTCCAAATCTCTTTCAAAGGAATGTTTCTGGAGCAGTGGGTCATGGTGGGGTTGGAGGGAAGGAGGATAAAGGGGGAGAGATTAGACATTGCCCTAGACCTGGGACCTGGGCCTTTGACAAGAGGTTTAGTGACTTAAACCAGAATTACCCTGAGGTGCCACTCAAGTCACCCAAACCCCTTTCTCCGGTTTGGGCTCTTTGCTGCGGAATCGCTCACTGCTTCTGAAGCAGCCCAAATGTTTGTCAAGGACCTCCTCAGATTAAGGCCTCACTGCTGAGAGCTGCAGCTCCTGCAAAGGCCTGCAGTGGTTTGCAGAGCAGATTCGGTGCCATCTCACTGGACACAGGGACGGTGTGTGAATTTCTTCCATCTTCCTAGGAGAGGTTTCCAAAAGTTTTCCAAGGCCCCTTTCAGCTGTGGTCTAAATGCAGGGCCTTGGCACCTCTCCAGGGAGGACCCTCATTTACTTTGGCACCCGGGCCACTTGCTATTTTGTCCCAGGCTCAGAATGTATGGAATAGGGCTTTGCTGAGAGGCACACCGCAGTACTTCTCTGTGCTGTCGGGATGGATGGAGACTGGCGTCCCAAGCCATCGGGGAACTCCCATTCTCACCCCCGGAATTCCTCCCCTGTTGGCTTTGAGGTAGAAGGGAGTCGCCCACCAAAGAATGTTCGATGAGGGATTCACGCTGGTTGGATTGTAGACGATCTTAAATTTTCCTCAAATTTTCCTTGCCGATATTTTTTCCCTCCAAAATTGGAGAAAATGTGTAGTGTTCATTTTGTAAAATCTATTCAAAAGGTGGCATGAAAGACTGATTTTCACAAACCAAGAAATCAAGTTTTTTCTTCAGGATCATGGTTAACACAGCCTGGTGAGGCCAAATACCTGCCCGATGCAGGAATACTGGTTCTGCTTCAGAGCGCTCTCTAAATGTACAAATTGGACGATTCATTTACTCGTTTATTTGGGGCAGGAAGAGGGAAGGAGGACTTGCCAGGACCCCATTCTTTTACCTTAGCCCCTCCCAGGCATATGTTCATTTCGTGAGTGCCATGAAGGTGATCAATTGTGCTTCGGCCCGGGGTATCAGCCCAAGATTCTCTCGCCCATTTCCCTCCCGGAGAAACAATGGGTCAGCGCTCAGCAGAGATCTCAGAGGCGCTCCGGCCATCAACGTTCGCGGAAGCACCGCCGTGTTTCACCCGAAGCCTCATCCGTGCATCTCGTCCTGGCAGATTTCCCGGCTGAACCATCAGAGCCGGTCCTGCTTCTGGGCATTTGCTGAACCACTGAGGCTGCGGCTGTGGCAGGCGGTAGCTCAGAGGTCGGGGTTTCTGGCACCGTTTCCCCTCCTTCGTCCCCCCGTAGTCACTTGCTCATTTCTCTCCGAGGGATGGCACCCAGAATTAGTTTTCAAATTTATGGAATTTTATAAACTGTTTTATCCTTGTGCTTTACTTCTTGGCCTTTTGGTTGGCATCGGCAGGGAGTGGGGCTGGGGAAAGGTGGGCTGGCGGTGGGAGGGCGTAGAAACGGAGTGCTTTCTCAAGAGTGATGGCAAGAAGCTCGGTCCCCATTCTCTCCTGATACCTTGATATCCGTTGCTTATATTTACGCATAGGGTAAAACCCTGAGAAGGAAGGTAACCTAGAGTTTAGACGATTTCATTTTAATAATTAAAAGCATTTTTTTGTTTTTTTTTTGTTGTTTTGGTTTTTTTTGTTGTTTTGGGTTTTTTTGCGGTACGTGGGCCTCTCACTGCTGTGGCCTCTCCCGTTGCGGAGCACAGGCTCCGGACGCGCAGGCTCAGTGGCCATGGCTCACGGGCCCAGCCGCTCTGCGGCATGTGGGATCTTCCCGGACCGGGGCACGAACCCATGTCCCCTGCATCAGCAGGCGGACTCTCAACCACTGCGCCACCAGGGAAGCCCTAAAAGCATCTTTTTCTTTTTCTTTTCTTTCTTTGTGTGTGTAGGTGAGAGCGTTCACTTTGAATATATCTGCCTGACGTGCACTCCTTTTTGCTCCAGTTGTATTGAGCTATAATTGACATATAACATTATATTAGCTTTAGGTGTACAACAGGATGATTTGGTGTATGTATACATTGAGAAATGATCACCACAGGAAGTTTAGTTAACATCCATCACCTCTCATAGTTGCAGTTTTTTTTCTTTTGATGAGAACTTTTAAGTTCTACTCTCTTAACAACTTTCAAATCGTGTCAGTTTTTTGTTTGTTTTTGTTTGTTTGTTTGTTTCCTCAATGAGGTGCCCCTGTCAGCCCCTCCCGGCTCCCCCAGCATCAGGGTGGACTTCTGAGCCTGTATAGTTACCATGGGACACTGCAGTGATATGTCTACTTGTCTGTTTCTCTCGCTAGACTGAGGACAGAGGCTGGGGATTCAGCATGATTTCTCCAGCACCCAGCACAGTGCCTGGCACACACCAGGGCTCAGTAGATATTTGTTGGATGAACAGAACACATCAGGAAAGTATGCCAGCACCTTTTTTTTTTTTTTCTTTTTCAAGAGGCTACCCCAAGGGAGAGTGAAATTGGGCAAAAAGCAAATGCGCAGCCTCTGGACCTTAGGAGGCCACTCTGGCCCGTCTTCTGGTCTGGATTTCAGGACACGAGTCTACAAGCGGTATAACCCAATGAGGGCAGACAGCCTGGTCTTTATGGTCAGTAGCCCAGTGGTCAGTGGGTCAGTCGTCCCATCCAGCACTGCCCATGCAAATGCACAAGCGTTTCCTCTTTGACTCACTCACTTGACCAAGGCGTGGGCAGGACCACAGGAACATCCAGCACAGATTCTGAAGTCTGCCATTGTATTCTCCTGTGAGCGGGCATTGTGCAGACAGGACCTTCCCCTTTCCTGACTTTTAAGGCCGCCTGCATTTGTGTTTTGCACACTGCCCCGCAGGAGGCGGAAGCCATGGTGGGGCGAGGTGGGAGAACAGCCGAGGCCCCTGCGATCCCACAGCAGCAGCACACACAGCTTAGGGGCCCATGCTCGTGTCGGGGTGACTGCCTCCCTGGCGTGAGCCTCACAGATACGTGCCTGGTGTGTAGACAGGTCTAGGCCAACCTCAGGCTAATGCTGGAATTACCTCTGGACAGGGGTTCTGAACTCAGAGGGTCCATAAACTTGAATAGAAGAATTATATCCTTTTGCTACCACTAACCTCTAACTGAAATTTAGCCTTTGCTTCAATCACGAATGTAATGACACCATCTGCGATGTTGTCACCAACACAAACTACAGCTGTGTGCATGTCACTTCACAGTGCCTACAGATCTTCCACAATGTCTTTTCCAGTCATTGGTACTTAGAAATTATGTAACTATTGGACCCACTGGTCGATCTTGTTTTCTAATGCATGACTAAAGAAGCCCTCGTGTTACTATAGGTATTTGTCAGGGTTCTCCAGAGAAACAAAACCAGTAGGGAAGGGATATGTGTGTGTGTGTGTATTTATTATGAAGAATTGGCTCATATAGTTATGGAGGCTGAGAATCTGCCATCTGTAAGCTGGACACCCAGGAAAGCCAGGTACGACCTGCTCTCAGAAGCAGACGACAGTCAGTCCCAGTTGAGGTCAGGAGAAGACTGATGTCAGCTCACCTGTCAGGCAGAGGGTGAATTCTCCCTTCCTCCGCCTCTTTTCTGCTTTTGTGTTTTTAAAAATAATAACTAAATGTTTAATTTTAAAATGATACATTATAAAGAAATCACTAAAAGAATAAAACAATAATTCGTTTATAAAATATTCATTATAAGGGTCCTTGGAAGAATAAGCTCAAATAGATTTGAATATAATTCAAATTATGAAAATATGATTTACTGCAAACTTTTTAGGAATATATATGCAGCATATGATAAAATATACCTTCAAAGGTAAATCTTCTGATGTTTTGTGCTGACCTCAAAGTTAAATAAAATGTAAAGAACTGTAATTCTATGTATTTTAGATATACATTTTAAAACATTATTTTGAGAAGATATACACAGACTTCACCAGACAGCCAAAAGAATTTATGACACCAGAAAATGTTAAGAACCGCTGTGAGAACAACTCTGCTGTGTGGCCACCAGCCTCTGGCCACTTCACTGGAGGAAACAAATCCCTCTCAAAATTCTGTTGTATATTCTTTCAATACATTGAAAGGAAGGAGGGGTGTGCCAGTTATCAATTTATTGCCCCTCAACTCTGAATTCACCTTCGTTGACTTAGCCATGGAGCCTGGCACTGTAAACTTTTCTCCTTTGTAGCTGGCATGATGCTAAACCTTGTCAGTGGAGGGCGATAGAAGGACCACTGCAGGAGGAAGGGGTTTCTCTTCCTAGCAGCCAGCAGTGACATGGGGTGGTGGTGGGGATCCTCTGGGGCTCACTGGGGCATTTCAGCAAACTAATTGGGCTGCAACCACACCTTCCCCAATGAGGTCTGAATTCCAGTTTGGGGAGGAGGCTTCCTGTGTTCATTTCCTAGGGATGCCATAACAAACAGAAATGTATTGTATCAGATTTCTAGAGGCTGGAAGTGTGAGATGAAGCTGTCGACGGGCTTGGTTCCTTCTAAGAGCCGGGAGCGAATCTATTCCATGTTTCTGATAGTTTGCTGGCAATCCTTGGCTCATAGAAGCATCACCCACATCTCTCCCTTCATCTTCACATGGAAGATGCTCTGCCTGTGTCTGTGTCAGTGTCCAAACCTACCCCCCCCCTTTTTTTTTTTGCGGTACGCGGGCCTCTCACTGTTGTGGCCTCTCCCATTGCGGAGCACAGGCTCCGGATGCACAGGCCCAGCGGCCACGGCTCACGGGCCCAGCCACTCCACGGCATGTGGGATCTTCCCGGACCGGGGCACGAACCCGCATCCCCCGCATCGGCAGGCGGACTCCCAACCACTGTGCCACCAGGGAAGCCCCAAACCTCCCCTTTTTATATATGACACAAGTCATACTGGTTTAGGGTCCCACTCTACCCCAGTATAACCTTATCCTAACAACTAATTACATCTGCGGTGACCATAAGGTCATTCCAAATAAGGTCATGTTCCGAGGTTCTGGGGTTTAGGACTTCAACATATGGATTTTGGGGACACAGTTCAACCCATAACACCACACTTTTTTATATATAAATATTTATTTTTTATGTTAATAAAAATGTATTAAAATCCTACTAATTGTATAACCTATTTTTGGTGATGTGGATATATTTTTTTCTCTATTTTTTTTTAAACATCTTTATTGGAGTATAATTGCTTTACAATGGTGTGTTAGTTTCTGCTGTATAACAAGGTGAATCAGTTATACATATACATGTGTTCCCATATCTCTTCCCTCTTGCGTCTCCCTCCCTCCCACCCTCCCTATCCCACCCCTCTAGGTGGTCACAAAGCACCGAGCTGATCTCCCTGTGCTATGCAGCTACTTCCCACTAGCTAGCTATTTTACGTTTGGTAGTGTATATATGTCCATGCCACTCTCTCACTTTGTCCCAGCTTACCCTTCCCCCTCCCCAAATACTCAAGTTCATTCTCTAGTAGGTCTGTGTCTTTATTCCCGTCTTGCCCCTAGGTTCTTCATGAGCATTTTTTTTTTTTTAGATTCCATATATATGTGTTAGCATACAGTATTTGTTTTTCTCTTTCTGACTTACTTCACTCTGTATGACAGACTCTAGGTCCATCCACCTCACTACAAATAACTCAATTTCATTTATTTTTATGGCTGAGTAATATTCCATTGTATATATGTGCCACATCTTTATCCATTCATCTGTTGATGGACACTTAGGTTGCTTCCATGTCCTGGCTATTGTAAATAGAGCTGCAATGAACATTGTGGTACATGACTCTTTTTGAATTATGGTTTTCTCAGTGTATATGCCCAGTAGTGGGATTGCTGGGTCGTATGGTAGTTCTATTTTTAGTTTTTTAAGGAACCTCCATACAGTTCCCCATAGTGGCTGTATCAATTTACATTCCCACCAACAGGGCAAGAGGGTTCCCTTTTCTCCACACACTCTCCAGCATTTATTGTTTGTAGATTTTTTGATGATGGCCATTCTGACCGGTGTGAGATGATATCTCATTGTAGTTTTGATTTCTCTAATGATTAATGATGTTGAGCATTCTTTCATGTGTTTGTTGGCAATCTGTATATCTTCTTTGGAGAAATGTCTATTTAGGTCTTCTGCCCATTGTTGGATTGGGTTGTTTGTTTTTTTGTTATTGAGCTGCATGAGCTGCTTGTACATTTTGGAGATTAATCCTTTGTCAGTTGCTTCATTTGCAAATATTTTCTCCCATTCTGAGGGTTATTTTTTTGTCTTGTTTATGGTTTCCTTTGCTGTGCAAAAGATTTTAGGTTTCATTAGGTCCCATTTGTTTATTTTTGTTTTTATTTCCATTTCTCTAGGACGTAACACCACCACCCTTTTACATTTGCTCCTCCCTCAGTATTCCTTCACTCAGCCTTAGGGTATTCTTCAGAGATATTTTTTGCCCCCTTTATAGCTAACACCCTTGTTTGTTTGTTTTATAATTTATTTTACTAAAGTACAGTTGATTTACAGTGTTGTGTTAATTTCTGCTGTACAGCAAAGTGATTCAGTCATACATATATATATTCCTCCTCTTTTTTTTTTTGCAGTACGCAGGCCTCTCACTGTTGTGGCCTCTCCCGTTGCGGAGCACAGGCTCCAGACACGCAGGCCCAGCGGCCGTGGCTCACAGGCCCAGCCGCTCTGCAGCATGTGGGGTCTTCCCAGACCGGGGCACGAACCTGTGTCCCCTGCATCGGCAGGCGGACTCTCAACCACTGTGCCACCAGAGAAGTCCTTCCTTTTCTTTTTAAAAAAAAATAATTTATTTATTTATTTTTGGCTGTGTTGGGTCTTCGTTGCTGCACGTGGGCTTTCTCTAGTTGCAGCGAGTGGGGGCTACTCTTCGTTGATGTGCTCAGGCTTCTCACTGCGGTGGCTTCTCTTGTTGTGGAGCACGGGCTCTAGGCACAGTAGTTGTGGCTCGTGGGCTCTAGAGTGCAGGCTCAGTAGTTTTGGCGCACGGGCCTAGTTGCTCTGCAGCATGTGGGATCCTCCTGGTCCAGGGCTCGAACTCATGTCCCTGCACTGGCAGGCAGATTCTTACCCACTGTGCCACCAGGGAAGCCCTATATTCTTTTTCATTATGGTTTATTACAGGATATTATATATTACAGGATATTACAGCAGGACCTTGTTTATCCGTTCTATATATAATAGTTTACATCTTAACACCCTTGTTACTAGGTAATTATTCTCTACTAGTATAACTTCTCTAAGTTAAACTTCTCCTTCCTCCTGACTGAACCCTAATGGATATGAAAGTAAAGGAAACTAACAGAAGAGGTGCCAGGAACTTTACTTTTAATCTTTCCTCAACCTTATCAGGTAGGGATTTTTCTCACACTCATTGATAAAGTGATTATGTAGCTTTCCCAAGTGCCATGCTTGGGGAGTGGCAGTGCTGGAGCTTATTATTTTATTCCAAAGGCTGAGCATCCTCTACTGCCCAGTGCAGCTTCCATACTGAAGATGCCTGTGTGGGTCTCCAGCAGGCTGGTCTTGTCCCCACCATGATGGTCACAGTCTCCGTCCAACGAAAATGTTGGCTTCGTTCATTTGCTCATTTATTCATTCAACAAATATTCACATTGTGTATATTTACTACTACATGCTAAGTTCTATATGCTAAGGGACACAGAGAGGGCTGAAGCCTGATCTCCAAGAGCTGAAATTAAAATGGCAGAGGCCGACAAGTGGGAAACATGTGTTAGATGCTGTGGAAAAGCCTCTCTGAGAAAGTGATGCCTGAACTGAGGTTTGGAAAAGAGCAAACCAGGAAAAGAATGAGGGAAGGGTATTCCAGACAGAAGAAAGAGTAGGGACAAAGGCATGAAAAGAACTGGGCGTGGTTTCTTAGGGAGACCGTATCAGCAATGGTTGAAGGAATTGAGAACATTAAACCTATAAAAACAAATATATTTCTCAACACACAGGATTCCTATGCCCTTAAAATGCTTGTGGTCCAAAAACCATGCACGGTTGTGATAGACAGTCATGATCCCAGAATGTCAGCCAGGCAGCAAACCTAGAGATTCTCAATGTCCTCATGTGGAAGGAGATAAAATATGGAAAGTTCACATCTGATATTAAGACCATAGCTGTGCACAAGGGGGAGTATCAAGGGCCACACTGTGGCTCTTTGCTAGGCCAGCCTGGAGATCCCGAGGGCCAAATCTTACCTCTCCTAAGTAATTCTTGAAAAGTGATACTTCACAAAATCAGTGTTCCCCATATGTTTTTGACCTTACATGCTTGTCAGTTACAAAGTTTTGAATGTACCCCACAAACACAGATTGTGTAAGTATATCACTATACTGATGTACTGTACCCATTATGAAACATAAGTGAGATTTAAAAGTATGAGATGAAGACTAAATAAACAATTTAAATACATTGTTTTTACTTATTACTGACGCCAAAAGCCCTTGACCTATCTCCCATGAGAAGTACCATTTTTCATGAGAGCACCCTGATTATACATACTTCATTTCTGAAAAATCTTGATTTACATTTGGTGTTACAGGGATTTGAAGGCTTATTTATAAGCCTGGTCTTCATGGCATTAGCAGCTGAAGCAGATCCCTCACAAAGATGCAAATGGAAGAAGTCATCCTTGGCTGAGTTTATGAAGTTATGATAACCGTCAGTAGCTCAGTGAGGCCAAATGGTGCCTGACGGCAATATAATAATGCCCTGTCTTCCTAGACTTGCCCAGAAATGAATAAATACATATAAAGGGGTATTCATGTGTTCAGTGTTCAACAAATGTAAAATTATTAAGTCGGTGCAAAATTGCAATGAAAAACTCTCTTACTGGTGTCTTTGTTGGTCCTCATAGCTGACACAGAACAGATGGACCTTTGCACCGCCTTCACCGTCACTGGCAGGGTCTGTTGTTTGACGTGGCAGCCGACTTCCCACAGAGCAATCGAGTGATCCAGGAGGGCAAGGTAGGAGCTGCAGGAGCCTTTCCTGACCTGGCCTCCCAAGTCACACACCAGTACTTTCATTGTATTCCATTTGCTACACGGGTCCGCCTAGGAGGGAACGACACAGGGCAGAGACATCAGGAAGCGTGGATCACTGCGGAGTATTGGAGGCTGGCTACCACAGAATAGGGCAGAAAAAGGAGAGAAGGTGCTGAAAAAAATATATATCTCTATGACAGCCAGAAAACAGAGAATCCAACTTAACAAAGTAACAGAAAAGTCCCAGGATGACACTGTGTCGCAGGCTTAACAAGCACCCAGAGCAGACTGTATGAGGAGTCTGCTGAGGGGGGCAGGTGGGAGTCATCCAGGAAAAATAAATAAACAAATAAAGAAAAAGATAGAAAGACCCTCTGGTGTGCTTAAGTGTTTTTAAAAGGTGGTTTGCATAAAAGATAAACTGAGGTATATTACAAATTTTAAGAGTTTCTTAAAAAAAATCAGTTGGACTCTGGTAGCACCAAACAGGAAGTGGTTAGGGGCCCTCTCCCACAGGAGCCAGGGGAGACTTCGATAAAGTGCAGCAGCAAAGAAAGGAAATTATTTGATTGGCTATAGCTTGAAGCCTCCTTGGATGTTTGTGATTGGTTGTCCTTAGCGTTTTCGTAACCTGGAAGCATTTACAGGCTTCGATTTTGGGTTGCTTATGTAGGCTTCCATGGTATTAGAGTCACCTCAGTCTAATGGCCGCCTTGTTTAATTTAACAATATATCAAATAATTATAAAAATTGTAGTGTGTGTAAGTTTAATAATTATGCAGGAGAATCAAACCTTCAATACATAAAATACTATAAAGGGAAAAAACAAGACAGTTATAAGTCTAGGAGAACAAAACATTTTGCCAGAAAGACAATATAATAATTGTATGCTACTTAGGTTTTACAGTGAATATTGTTTCCATGAACATACTAATGTCAGAAACTTTTATTCACCTAGATAAATAAAAATGGAATATAACTGTTAGGAAAATGGCAAGAGACGAAGTAGGAGTAGAGAATACAGAAGCACTAAATTTTCATCCAACGTAACAGAAAATCAATAGGTAACGTCCAAGGTTAAAAAAACTCACATAAGCATTACTTAGAAATCTAGAAATAAATATCAAACAAAATGGTTAAAGAATTTAAAGTCACCTCCTCTGGGGATCAGAACCAGGGATGCGGAAGCTGGAGGGGCAAGGCAGGGGCACCTGTTTTTTGTTATAAACCATTTAGTACTATTTAATTTTCTTTGCTCCTATAAAAAAGAAGACTAATTCAAACAATATGTATAAAGTAGATCTCCTATGATCTAGGAACTAGCATTTCTGAATTTCTACATTCAGAAATTACAACACTTATGGCTGCAAATATATCTGGAGAGTAAACTGCCACTGTGGTGAATATAAAAATGTCTTCACTGTACCACACATAGTCAGTCAATTATAGGAACTAAAAAGGATTAGAAATACACAACTAAATGGCTATTTAAATTATCCATTAAAAACCAAATATTTTCAACCCTTTTAGAAATCATTGCTTTAGCCCCTTGGTTGCATGTTTCTTCCCTTTTCTGCCCATTTTGGCTGTCTTAGCCAGGACCTCCACAATGCCTCCTTCCCCAAAATTTCAACACCTGGGCTCTGCTGCCACTCCTCTTTCCAAGTCAGAAGAAATCTTTCCTTCTGCTCAGCGCCTTAGCCCTGCATCCACACTTCATTTACGACATTTTAAGCTTCTGCCTTGTATTATTTATGTCCATGTCTGGAGGACAAGGTCTGTATTCCCATTAGCGCCTTTATCCTACTCACGTGCTTCTAAAATGAATGGCTTCTGCAGCAGGATTGTATTAGCTCAGTGCAAAATTGAAATGAAAGATTATCTGAGCAGTGTCTTTGCTGTTCCCCACAGCCTGACACCTGGAACTGCGTGTCTCCTTTACACCCCCTCCACTAGATATTTCAAACTCAGTTCTTTGATTGCTGAGTTATCATGAGCAGCCAACCACCCCTATCAAAGCGTAAGGCAGCCTGCGGTTATTGGGCAATGAAAAGGGTGGCTTTTAAAAGTTATTACCTGGAAGTTTAGAGTTCTTATGAATATTTCTAGGAAGCCAGAGACTCCTGGGGAACATTTCAATGAACACTCTGGTCAATAGCTAGCTTTCATCAGTGATAAATTCAGGTCAACATAATGCCTTTATCCTACTAATGTGCTACAAAGATGAAGTACTTGAACAAACACAGGCCTCTGCCTGGACTGTCACTTTCAATCAGATTTACCTGAGTTTGATGCACGTGTGCCTGATTAAAACATGCATAGGTATATATAGAGTTCTTACATGGAAGACAAAATGTGCATAAAATGTTAAGATAGAACAAAACTCAAGGAAATGTCTTGCTTGCTCCGCATTGGCCAGAGCTTCCCTTTCCTTTAGAGACCTGATGGCCCACACTCCCTCCCTTCTGCCTGGGACATTTTAGGAGAGGCTGAGAAGTGAGTGCATTGAGGTCAGCCATCTAAAGACATACCCTGGGACCCCCTGGTGGAGTGTCAAAGACAATTTATTAGAATAAAGGGTAAAAATATTAGAACTTCTATGTGTATTTAATTTTTATATTAAAAATAATTAACCGGGCTTCCCTGGTGGTGCAGTGGTTGAGAGTCCGCCTGCTGATGCAGGGGACACGGGTTCGTGCCTCAGTCTGGGAAGATCCCACATGCCGCGGAGCGGCTGGGCCCGTGAGTCATGGCCGCTGAGCCTGCGCGTCCGGAGCCTGTGCTCCGCAACGGGAGAGGCCACAACAGTGAGAAGCCCGCGTACCACAAAAAAAAAAAAAAAAATTAACCATTACTAACATTCTATATGAGCCGTCACTGACATCATCACTAGGTCCATAGGTCAGATGCCCAATGTCACTTGGCACCCTGAGGAAAGAGTTCCACAACAAGGCGGTGGGGGGGAGGGGTGGGTGACATTGACCCTCATTCATTTATTCTCTGAAGAATTTCCAAGGTGTTGCTGTGTCTATGTGACCGTGGAAATAGTTCTCAAGATACATCACTGGATTTAACTGAAATGACGCTCACCGAATAGGCAAGTGAGCGCTAATAATGCAAGTGCAATGGGCAGCCAGAAAGTGGCAGAATGGACCTGTGGTCTCAGGATGATTTGTCTATGTCATAATAGTAAGATAAAAAATAATGATTATCCAATTCTGTCTTATAAAATGTTGGTCAGAAAAATTCAAAAATTTCAAGAAAAGAGGGATTCACATCCATTATCTGTAATAGTGAAATTAACCTAAGTGTATGATTTGTTGTGCCTTGGGATGTTGGCTATTAGCTCTATAAAGTTTCCTGGAAGAGCAAGACATTTTCAAATCGAGCATCTGGAGCATGAAGACAAACCTCTATAATTGGTAAACTGGAAGGGAATGATATTTATTTCTAGAGTTCTAAATAGTGTGCTTACAGAACCATTTTTTAAAACTTGGATATTACTTATTGATTTTCTGTTATGATAGCTGAAGATTTAGTGCTCCTATATTCTCCACCCCTACTTCCTCTCTTGCCATCCCCCCAATAGTTATATCCCATTTTTAGTAAGATCAGTAAGGGTATTGACATTAGTATGCTTTGGTAAATAATATTCATAGCAAAACCCAAGTAATCCACTATTATCATCTTATCATTTTTTATCCTTGCAAAATGTTTCTTTCCCTGGGGTTATATAATTGTTGTACTTTCTATACACTGAGACTTGATTTTTTTCCCCATCAGATGATTTATATATCAACCAACTTTTTTATGCTCAAGCATATCAGATGGTGTATCATTTCATCACTGTTGCTTTTACCTGGAGACCCACACCCCTAACACCCTCCATCCTCCACATACAATCTGGACTGTTCACTTTCTAGGCCGCAGCACTGTGTCATCCTGCTTATTAGGGGACTAGATGGAAAAGGGATTGGAGCAAGATTGTCAAGGGGCTGGTTTGTCACAATAGGGGGTTTGGATTGCATTAAGTTATTGGAAGACCCCATGAAGTGAGAAGATGAAATCTGCTTGGTAGAGTCATTGCACCAGCGCAACCCGGGGTTAAGGAGATCATGTCTTTCCTGAAGTTCAGCTCTCAGCTGCGGGTTGAGGCACTTACAATGGGAGGAAAACAATCTATGATAAAAAGTTGAGGATAAAGAATTTTCAACGTCACAGAAATTCATAGTTCAGGCCATTGTAAATCTCTAAATCTCTCTATGCATTTAACACTTTCCAAAATCTGTGTCAGAACAAGCATTTACTTAAAATGCAAACTTTGAAGTTGGAAATAAAGCTGACCTCTCATTACAAAGAGAGATTACTAAGACAACTTGAATTTCAAAGGGCGGCAAGAACAGGAGAAAATTCGTTCTGGTGGCTGCACTGCAGCAGGTAGGACCCGTGGAGCCCCCGCTCCGACTTCCCTATTCTTTGGACCCTCCTCACGTGCTTTTGTCCTCTTCTATGCTTTTTCATTTATATTATTGAAACTACATTATCATGGCTATCTTACTGCCTTATAGTAGTTTGTAATTTTCCAGTGCTTTCACAAAAATCCCATTAAGCCTTCTGACAGCATACAAGGTAGATATAGGTAGATAGAGAGGGTCAGTGGTGTAATTTCCATTTTTATAGGTAAAAAAAGGCTAAGAGAGGTTTAACGACTTGTTGAGAATCCACTAGCTGGTCAGCAGCTTCAACAGCTTGAACAGTAAACTTTTCCAACTATCAGCAGTGTTTTATCTCTTTCTCCTATGACTCCTTGTCTTTCTTTCCCAGCTCACTTCCAGTTCTTTTTTTCCTTCTTCTTCAACATGATATCTATATTATTATAACTGAAATCTATTGCTTATAATATTTATAAAGTTTGTTTTCTGTTGTTAATAATTTTAAATAATCAAAATAACTTTAAGAATTATAAAAATTAATCTATATTAATGATAGCTTATATGTTAACATAATTTAAATATAAAATATAACTACCATTTATTATATTTTAATAAATAATATTTTAAATAATAAATAGTTTTTAAAGAAAATTATGTTTTTCTTAAAAAGCTCGTCCTTTGTACTCGCATGTGGTTCTCAACTCTTTCCTCCCACCCCACCCTGAGGGTCATGGGGTTATTGGGGAGGGAGATTGCCACGCCTGCAACAGAATCCAAATGGGTCACCTTGGATCTCTCACCCACGTGTTTCTGTTTGAGGTTTGTGTGAGCCTCGATTTCAGAAAACCTGATTCTCACGTTCTGAACGTATACAAGAAATTAGGAGGGTTGAGCATGAGGCATGGTTTATCCGCTTTCTTTGATCCACAAAAGGTAACTCCACAGGATTTGTGTAAACATCAAGCTAAGTCTATTTTTAATTCAACCCAACTGTCTTCAATTCAACCTGGGAAAATCAACCTGGGAATTTCCCACCTGATTTACCCGCCGCCTGCTGCGGGGCTGACGCAGCCCAGCCAGCGGGGGAGCCGCTGCGCTAGGGGGCGCTCGGAGCGGTCGCTCGGAGGAAAGGGTTGCGGAAGCTGTGGCCTGCGAAGAAGCACGGAGTTCGGCGGACGTGAGGCCGCATCTCTGAGCTCTGTAGTCTTTTCGGGAAGAATGAGGACCCCTCTGTCCTGATGAAAATTGGTCGCAGCGGTAAGCCATCACCCTGTCATCTTCATCTTGATTGGTTCATGTTTATCAAGTTCTAGGGCACCGTTCCTCCCTGCCCACAAATAAAGAACATCCTGGAACACATGGGAGAGCGGTCGTCCTTAGTGACTTCTGATTTGACAAAGACAGTTCTCTGTAGCTGACTGTGCCCTGTGGACCTAATCCCGAGGCACAAATTATCTGCCTGGGGTCAGTCTGGCCTAGGCACATGCTTTATTTAACTTGTTGTTTTAAACAAAATGTTTAAAATAGGTATCAAGGGCTTCCCTGGTGGCGCAGTGGTTGAGAGTCCGCCTGCTGATGCAGGGGACACGGGTTCGTGCCCCGGTCCGGGAGGATCCCACATGCCGCGGAGCGGCTGGGCCCGTGAGCCATGGCTGCCGGGCCTGCGCGTCCGGAGCCTGTGTTCCGCGGCGGGAGAGGCCAAAACGCTGAGGCCCGCGTACCGCAAAAAAAAAAAAAAAGGTATCAACGCTTCAGAATGAAAAGGCTCACAGGAAATCCCGATTTTGTGTTTCTTTTGAAAAAAAGGTATTCCCGGCAACCATGGCCCCAAATTCCTACAGGGCAGCTGTGAGGGTGGACTGGGCCTGGGCCCCTCAGTTCTGCACAAACCCCACTGGCCAGCATGGCCTCTTAGGGGCTCACCTGGTCACCATCTGCTTAGTGTGAGCGATTCCTGCGCTGAGGTTTTCCTGCAAGGGCCTCATCCCCTTCTCAGCGCAGGCTGTGTGCTTTGGTCAGCTTTGGGGGAGCAGGGTTGGGGGGTAGTGTCTATGTGTTCTGGGGGGCGGTCAACCACTTCTTCCTGAGGATTTGCTTATCCTTGATTCGTCACTTTCCTTGCCAACTTCCTGAGGTGTGGCAGAATCTTATCCCCAAATATACGTGATATTCATCCCCCAGGCCTCTGAATAGCTCATACTACCTGCTGTGTGGATCCCTGACGAAGCCAGGGACCTCTCCCCTTAGGCTTGATCAGAACACAGGTCTAAACCCAGACCTAAACCAGCGGGGAAACTGAGGTTCAGAGCTGCAGAGTGGTCCCGAGGCAGCCAGCATTGCAGGGCACTGGGGCTGAGATCGGCCGGCACTGCTCTGTCATATGCTAAAGAAATTCACTACCTAATGTCACTTAGCTCTCCTAGATATGTAGTTTTCTATTTCTTACTTTTTAATATTTTTTTGAATTTTATTTAATTTCTTTTTTATACAGCAGGTTCTTATATTAGTTATCCATTTTATACATATTAGTGTGTATACATGTCAATCCCAATCTCCCAGTTCATCCCACCAACCCCATCTCCCCCGCCTGCCGCTTTCCCCCTTGGTGTCCATACGTTTGTTCTCTACATCTGTGCCTCAGTTTCTGCCCTGCAAAACGGTTCATCTGTACCATTTTTCTAGGTTCCACATATATGCGTTAATATATGATATTTGTTTTTCTCTTTCTGACTTCACTCTGTATGACAGTCTATAGATCCATCCACGTCTCTACAAATGACCCAATTTCATTCCTTTATATGGCTGAGTAAGATTCCATTGTATATATGTACCACATCTTCTTTATCCATTCGTCTGTCGATGGGCATTTAGGTTGCTTCCATGACCTGGCTATTGTAAATAGTCCTGCAGTGAACATTGGGGTGCATGTGTCTTTTTGAATTATGATTTTCTCAGGGTATATGTCCAGGAGTGGGACTGCTGGATCATATGGTAATTCTATGTTTAGTTTTTTAAGTAACCTCCATACTGTTCTTCATAGTGGCTGTATCAATTTACATTCCCACCAACAGTGCAAGAGGGTTCCCTTTTCTCCACACCCTCTCCAGCATTTGTTGTTTGTAGAGTTTCTGATGATGCCCATTCTAACTGGTGTGAGGTGATACCTCATTGTAGTTTTGATTTGCATTTCTCTAACAATTAGTGATGCTGAGCAGCTTTACATGTGCTTCTTGGCCATCTGTGTGTCTTCTTTGGAGAAATGTCTATTTAGGTCTTCTGCCCATTTTTGGATTGGGTTGTTTGTTTCTTTAATATTGAGCTGCATGAGCTGTTTATATGTTTTGGAGATTAATCCTTTGTCTGTTGATTCATTTGCAAATATTTTCTCCCATTCTGAGGGTTGTCTTTTCGTCTTGTTTATGGTTTCCTTTGGTGTGCAAAAACTTTGAAGTTTCATTAGGTCCCATTTGTTTTCTTTTGTTTTTATTTCCATTACTCTAGGAGGTGGATCAAAAAAGATCTTGCTGTGATTTACATCAAAGAGTGTTCTTCCTATGTTTTCCTCTAAGAGTATTATAGCGTCCAGTCTTCCATTTAGGTCTCTAATCCATTTGGAGTTTATTTTTTGTGTATGGTATTAGGGAGTGTTCTAATTTCATTCTTTTACATCTAGCTGTCCAGTTTTCCCAGCACCACTTATTGAAGAGACTGTCTTTTCTCCATTGTATATCCTTGCCTCCTTTGTCATAGATTAGTTGACCATAGGTGCGTGGGTATATCTCTGAGCTTTCTATCCTGTTCCATTGATCTATATTTCTGTTTTTGTGCCAGTACCATATTGTCTTGATGACTGTAGCTTTGTAGTAGAGTTTGAAGTCAGGGAGGCTGATTCCTCCAGCTCCGTTTTTTTCCCTCAAGACTGCTTTGGCTATTCGGGGTCTTTTGTGTCTCCACACAAATTTTAAGATTTTTTGTTCTAGTTCAGTAAAAAATGCCATTGGTAATTTGATAGGGATTGCATTGAATCTGTAGATTGCTTTGGGTAGTATAGTCATTACAATATTGATTCTTCCAATCCAAGAACATGGTATATCTCTCCATCTGTTGGTATTATCTTTAATTTCTTTCATCAGTGAATTATAGTTTTCTGCATACAGGTCTTTTGTCTCCCTAGGTAGGTTTATTCCTAAGTATTTTATTCTTTTTGTTGCAGTGGTAAATGGGAGTTTTCCCTTAATTTCTCTTTCAGATTCTTCATCATTAGTGTATAGGAATGCAAGGGATTTCTGTGCATTAATTTTGTATCCTGCAACTTTACCAAATTCATTGATTAGCTCTAGCAGTTTTCCAGTGGCATCTTTAGGATTCTCTATGTATAGTATCATGTCATCTGCAAACAGTGACAGTTTTACTTCTTCTTTTGCAATTTGTATTCCTTTTATTTCTTTTTCTTCTCTGATTGCCGTTGCTAGGAATGCCAAAACTATGTTGAATAATAGTGGTGAGAGTGGACATCCTTGTCTTGTTCCTGATCTTAGAGGAAATGCTTTCAGTTTTTCACCATTAAGAATGATGTTTGGGGCTTCCCTGGTGGCGCAGTGGTTGGGAGTCCGCCTGCCGATGCAGGGGACGCAGGTTTGTGCCCCGGTCCGGGAGGATCCCACATGCCGTGGAGCGGCTGGGCCCGCGAGCCACGGCCGCTGAGCCTGCGTTTCCGGAGCCTGTGCTCCGCAACGGGAGAGGCCACAGCAGTGAGAGGCCCGCGTACCGCAAAAAAAAAAAAAAAAAAAAGAATGATGTTTGCTGTGGCTTTGTCGTATATGGACTTTATTATGTAGAGGTCGGTTCCTTCTGTGTCCACTTTCTGGAGAGATTTTATCATAAATGGGTGCTGAATTTTGTCAAAAGCTTTTTCTGCATCTATTGAGATGATCATATGGTTTTTATTCTTCAATATGTTAATATGGTGTATCACATGGATTGATTTGCTCATATTGAAGAATCCTTGCATCCCTGGGATAAATCCCACTTGATCATGGTGTATAATCCTTTTAATGTGTTGTTGGATTCTGTTTGCTAGTATTTTGTTGAGGATTTTTGCATCTATATTCATCAGTGATATTGGTCTGTAATTTTCTGTTTTTGTAGTATCTTTGTCTGGTTTTGGTATCAGGGTGATGGTGGCCTCATAGAATGAGTTTGGGAGTGTTCCTCCCTCTGCTATATTTTGGAAGAGTTTGAGAAGGATAGGTGTTAGCTCTTCTCTAAATGTTTGATGGACTTCACCTGTGAAGCCATCTGGTCCTGGACTTTTGTTTGTTGGAAGATTTTTAATCACAGTTTCAATTTCATGACTTGTGATTGGTCTGTTCATATTTTCTATTTCTTCCTAGTTCAGTCTTGGAAGGTTATACCTTTCTAAGAATTTGTCCATTTCTTCCAGCTTGTCCATTTCATTGGCATAGAGTTGCTTGTAGTAGTCTCTTAGGATTTCTGTGGTGTCTGTTGTAACTTCTCCTTTTTCATTTCTAATTTTATTGATTTGAGTCCTCTCCCTCTTTTTCTTGATGAGTCTGGCTAATGGTTTATCAATTTTGTTTATCTTCTCAAAGAACCAGCTTTTAGTTTGCTTGATCTTTGCTATTGTCCTCTTTGTTTCTATTTCATTTATTTCTGCTCTGATTTTTATTATTTCTTTCCTTCTACTAACTTTGGATTTTGTTTGTTCTTCTTTCTCTAGTTCCTCTAGGTGTAAGGTTAGATTGTTTATTTGAGATGTTCATTGTTTCTTGACGTAGGCTTGTATTGCTATAATCTTCCCTCTTAGAGCTGCTTTTGCTGCATCCCATAGGTTTTGTATCATCATTGTCATTTGTCTCTAGGTATTTTTTTGATTTCCTCTTTGATTTCTTCAGTGAACTCCTGGTTATTTAGTAATGTATTGTTTAGCCTCCATGTGTTTGTGTTTTTTATGTTTTTTTCCCTGGAATTGATTTCTAATCACATAGCGTTGTGGTCAGAAAAGATGCTTAATATGATTTCAATTTTCTTAAATTTACTGAGGCTTGATTTGTGACCCAAGATATGATCTATCCTGGAGAATGTTCCATGCACAGTTGAGAAGAAAGTGTAATCTGCTGTTTTTGGATGGAATGTCCTATAAATATCAATTAAATCTATCTGGTTTATTGTGTCATTTAAAGCTTCTGTTTCCTTATTAATTTTCTGTTTGGATGATCTGTCCATTGTTGTAAGTGAGGTGTTAAAATCCCCCACTGTTATTGTATTACTGTTGATTTCCTCTTTTATAGCTGTTAGCAGTTCCCTTATGTATTGAGGTGCTCCTATGTTGGGTGCATATATATTTATAATTGTTATATCTTCTTCATGGATTGATCCCTTGATCATTATGTAGTGTCCTTCCTTGTCTCTTGTAACATTCTTTATTTTAAAGTCTATTTTATCTGATATGAGTATTGCTACTCCAGCTTTCTTTTGATTTCTATTTGCATGGAATATCTTTTTCCATCCATCCCCTGACTTTCAGTCTGTATGTGTCCCTAGGTCTGAAGTGGGCCTCTTGTAGACAGCATATATATGGGTCTTGTTTTTGTATCCATTCAGCATTTGTTGTAGAGCTGGTTTGGTGGTGCTGAATTCTCTTAGCTTTTGCCTGTCTGTAAAGCTTTTGATTTCTCCGTCGAATCTGAATGAGATCCTTGCTGGGTAGAGTAATCTTGGATGTAGGTTCTTCCCTTTCACCTCTTTAAATATGTCATGCCACTCCCTTCTGGCTTGTAGAGTTTCTGCTGAGAAAGCAGCTGTTAACCTTATGGGAGTTCCCTTGTATGCTATTTGTCATTTTTCCCTTGGTGCTTTTTTGTTGTTGTTGTTGTTGTTGTTGTTGTTGTACGCGGGCCTCTCACTGTTGTAGCCTTTCCCGTTGCGGAGCACAGGCTCTGGACGCACAGGCTCAGCAGCCATGGCTCACGGGCCCAGCCACTCTGCGGCATGTGGGATCTTCCCGGACTGGGGCACGAACCCGTGTCCCCTACATTGGCAGGCGGACTCTCAACCACTGCGCCACCAGGGAAGCCCTCCCTTATTGCTTTTAATAATTTTTCTTTGTCTTTAAATTTTTTCCATTTGATTACTATGTGTCTCAGCTCATTTCTCCTTGGGTTTATCCTTCCTGGGACTCTCTGTGCTTCCTGGACTTGGGTGGCTATTTCCTTTCCCATGTTAGGTAAGTTTTCAACTATAATCTCTTCAAATATTTTCTTGGGTCCTTTCTCTCTTTCTTCTCCTTCTGGGACCCCTATAATGCCAATATTTGTGTGTTTAATGTTGTCTAGAGGTCTCAGGCTGTCTTCATTTCTTTTCATTCTTTTTTCTTTATTCTGTTCTCTGGCAGTGAATTCCACCATTCTGTCTTCCAGGTCACTTATCCGTTTTTCTGCCTCAGTTATTCTGCTATTGATTCCTTCTAGTGTAATTTTCATTTCAGTTATTGTATTGTTCATCTCTGTTTGTTTGTTGTTGAATTCTTCTAGGTCTTTATTAAACATTTCTTGCATCTTCTCGATCTTTGCCTCCATTCTTTTTCCGAGGTCCTGGGTCGTCTTCACTATCATTATTCTGAATTCTTTTTCTGGAAGGTTGCCTATCTCCACTTCATTTAGTTGTTTTTCTGGGGTTTTATCTTGTTCCTTCATCTGGTACATAGACCTCTGCCTTTTCATCTTGTCTGTATTTCTGTGAATGTGGTTTTTGTTCCACAGACTGCAGGATTGTAGTTCTTCTTGCTTCTGCTCTCTGCCCTCTGATGGATGAGGCTCTCTAAGAGGGTTGTGCAAGCTTCCTGATGGGAGGGACTGGTGGTGGGTAGAGCTGGCTGTTGCTCTGGTGGGCAAAGCTCAGTAAAACTTTAATCCACTTGTCTGCTGATGCGTGGGGCTGGGTGCCCTCCCTGTTGGTTTTTTGGCCTGAGGCGACCCAGTACTGGAGCCTACCCGAGCTCTTTGGTGGGGCTAATGGCGGACTCCAGGAGGCCTCATGCCAAGGAGCACTTCCCAGAACTTCCGCTACCAGTGTCCTTGTCCTCCCTGTGAGACACAGCCACCGCCCCGCCTCCACAGGTGACTCTCCAACACTAGCAGGTAGGTCTGGTTCACTCTTCTATGGGGTCACTGCTCCTTCCCCTGGGTCCTGATGTGCACACTAATTGGTGTGTGCCCTCCAAGAGTGGAGCCTCTGTTTCCCCCCAGTCCTGTCGAAGTCCTGCAATCAAATCCCGCTAGCCTTCAAAGTCTGATTCTCTAGGAATTCCTCCTTCTGTTGCCGACCCCCAGGTTGGGAAGCCTGACATGGGGCTCAGACCCTTCACTCCAGTGGGTGGACTTCTGTGGTATAATTGTTCTCCAGTTTGTGAATCACCCACCCAGCATTTAAGGGATTTGATTTTATTGTGACTGCGCCCCTCCTACCATCTCATTGCGGCTTCTCCTTTGTCTTCGATGTGGGGTATCTTTTTTGGTCAATTCCAGTGTCTTCTTGTCGATGATTGTTTAGCAGTTAGTTGTGATTCCGGTGCTCTCACAAGAGGGAATGAGAGCACGTCCTTCTACTCCGCCATCTTGAACCAATCTCTTAGATATGTAGTTTTTAAAAAAATTAACCACAGAAATTGGCTTTTTTCCTCCAAGTAGTTTGAGCATCTTATATATCATTTAAAGTGTCTTCCTCTGTAGTAGAAGGGGTTGCCAGATGTTCACCCAGTTTTCTCCTCTTCCCCCCAGGGCACACAACCAGAGCTCATTTCCCAGCCTCCTTGCCGTTAGTTGAGGTCATGTGACTTGCTTCTAGCCAATGTGATATGACAGGAATAAAGATGTCCCATCCACTGCTGGCTCATAAAATCTCTCACATTCTTCTCCCTCAGAAGCACAGATTGAAGAGAATGCAGGTTTGAAAGGAGTCTCTCTCCTGAATGAATTCTCCTGTGTGTAGCATTTGATAGGTTACATCTCTCCTCTACCAGTAAGGGGTAAATTAGTTAATTTTTCTGTGCCTCAGTTTTCCTCATCTGCAAATTGGGAATATTGATTGTAACTAACTTGTAAATATTGTTAGAGCTATTGGAAGTATTATATGAGTTAATATTTGTAAATCACCTAGAAGAGTACTCTGTTTATAGTGAGCACTGCAGGAAAAATGTGTTAAAATATTAAAGCTCTATAAATATTATAATATTAGCTTTTATGGCTGTTCTAAACATTTTCACACATTTCCTTGGATGGCAATGAGAATTTCCTTGGGTGACAGGTTTGTTTGTTTGTTTGAGGATAGGATAGAACTTAGGAGTTATGGCCTAGGTGTCAGATGGATTAGCCTGGGTTCAAATCTTGGCTTTGGCACTCAGCTGTGAGGCATTTAAAAATTACTTAACCTCACTGAATCTCAATTTTCTCATTAATAGGACCCTTAATACCTACTTAATATGGTTATTGGTGGATTCATGAGATAAAGTTTATAAAAAATTTAGTCAAGTGGCTGGCACATAGTAACTGCTCATTAAATAGCATTGCTGCTAGGCAGTAAGTGATTGAGAGGTCTGGTTTGAGATGCAGTTGTCCCGAACATTTGTAGTTAATATCTGAACCATTTTCTTCATCCCTACAATGAGGTGGTTAAGCTGAATTTAATTTTCAAACTTTTTTTTTTTAGCTGCAAAACTCTTCCTTCAAGCAAAATCTTAGATAAATATCCAATCTAACATAGATGGAAGCAGTAGGGTAAAGAGGGAGGAGACTCCTCTCCACCCACTGTTTTTCCCTCACAACCCCTTTCTGGATTGTCCCTGAATCACCTTTGTGGAATCCCAGGGTTCCTCAGCACAGTTTGATCATTTGTAGGACTTGAAATTCTCTAAACAATTTTGTTCCGGCTCTAACATTTTATGACCGCCAAGACCTGGCATTTGGCAATGAAATAGAACTGTGGTTAAAATGATACCAACACAACCTGTTCCCTATGCCGAGGCCTCTTCTGACTTGTCCAGTTGCTTCCATCGCTGCCTCTCACACTCACCAGTTCAACCCTCTCTCTCAGGGAACAATCCCTCCCTTTCCACATGCTTCTGCCACATGGAGAGAGGGGGCAGGATACTGACGTAAGGCCATTGTCCAGCTGTGTCAGACCTCATCTAGGGGCCTAGCCTGTAGCATCTAGTGGAGCCACGCTAAGGCCAGAGGTTGAGTTTATGACAGATAAGTCCCTCAGCCAATTGCAGAGCAAGGTTTTAAAACAAAATAAGCTATCTAGAGAAAAATGAGCTCTCTCAATACTTCTTCTCTAGCCCTACTTATTTGTGTCAATGTAAACCATCCAGTCAAAACTCCAGTCAGCCAGCTCTGACTGCAGAGGAGCAGCTCCATTTCCCTTGCATTCATAGCAGGTCACTTTGCTGCTCAAACCCTCAGGGGAATTCCACTTCCACTGAGGTGAAATTCAAGGACTTTTCCTTGGCCTCAGACCTTATCTCCCACCACTCTCCTCCTGCCCTTGCTGCCACAATCATAATGACTCTGTAGTTCCTCCAACGTGTGAAGCACCTTCTGCTTCATCTCTTTCTTGCTTGAGGATACCCTGAAATTCCTCAGTTCCCTCTACTCTAGTAAGCCATCATTCTGTGATTTTTTTACCTCCTCTATAAAGCCTTCCTAAATCAATAGATAAGATCAGTGTCTCTCTGGATAAACACAGTTATCACAAACTTACATACGTACAAACTGTAAAAAAACAGGAGGAAAAAACCCCCTCTTTCTCTACCCTCTTAGGTTCTGTGACTGGGGCTCTGGAAATTAAATGGACAAAAGTCAGACTAACAAGAGAAAAACAGAGTTTATAAACTTGTGCAGTGCAAATAGACTCAGGAGCTGCTCAGTGATGCATAGCTCAAAGGGGTGCTTACAACCTGGGGCTTATATAGCACCTTCAGAAAGAATAATAGATTTGTGGAGAAGTGACAAGATAAAGAAAAAGGGGTTCAGACTCCTAGAAGTGGCCAGTTGTGGGAAGGTAAGTATGTGGGGGGAAGTAATGGAAGATAAGGGCTGTTTTAGTAAGATTTGTTATGTACATTACATCTCTGGGCTAAGAGTCTCTGGTGATTAAGAGTCATCTTGCCCTTCCTGGTACAGGGAGGGCACCTTTCTCACAAGAAATTCTAGATCCTGCTTTTAGATAGAAAGGTCACAGCCCTTCTTGCGTTGCTGTGTCTGAAGTACCTTCAGCTCAAAATAATATTTATGCCAAAGTGGCATACTTTGAGGGGGCATATTCTGATTCGCTACAATGTATATGAGGTGGACC
The DNA here is from genome assembly GCF_005190385.1 of Monodon monoceros. Lineage (NCBI taxonomy): Eukaryota > Metazoa > Chordata > Mammalia > Artiodactyla > Monodontidae > Monodon > Monodon monoceros. The sequence goes on from NW_021703771.1 coordinate 72,052,558, forward strand.
AAATTTCTACCATTGCTACCTCTACCTTTAACTCTATTAATAAATTCAGCTAATACTTATTAAGCACAATTTATATGCCAGTGAATGTGCTAAGCATGTCACATAGCTTATTTCATTTAATTCTTTCAACAACTCTATGTGGCTCAAAGAGGTTAAGTTAACCTGCCCACAATCACACAACGAGTAGATGGCAATAGACCAGGAATCCAACTCAACTCTATGCGACAACAGATTTCGACGGGTTCTCCACAGCCCCACTACAGACGACTGAGCTGGACTCAGCCAGCAGTTGGGGTGTAGTTATCTTTACTGCCTTTGAATTTTGCTGTGCCAAGCACCCCCTAAGGCTAAGAGGCTTTTGTTACACATCTTAACCTGTTAGCCCTGAAAGGCAAGGAAGGTCATTACACACAATGGGCACTTAAATCCATTTGAATGATGACTCTGCTGCCTTTATAACCAAGCCAGCAGTTTGGACTGGAGTCCAAAACTCTGGGCTGCTCGGTAAATCCCTGTCAGAGTGATTGCTGATGGCTTGTTTTCTTTCCTTTGCTGGAGTATTTATAGAAGAACTTTGAGCAAGCTCCAAAATGTAATACTCTCCAGAGATACTTTTTGGACCTTGAAACTATGTCCTGTAAAGAGAAAAAATTGCTAGGATTTCAGATAAGGCTCAAATATTGATTTGTGAGTACCTCTCAGAGAACTCAGCTATGCTTAGTTGAATCCTGTATTATTCCTATCCAATCCTACCACTGAAACAAACTACTAACATATTTAAGTACATGCTGACTAAAGTAAAAATTTTTCAATATTTTAGTAACTTTATTGCCAAAAACAAGTTGTTGCATTACTTCAAACTTGTCGCAGAATCTGAGAGTCAAACAGGAAATTTATAAACCATGTAGTGCAATACTGTTATTTTTCAGAATAAGAGATGTAGAGAAGAGAATGAATTTGCCTAAGATCACAAAGCTAGTCTTTGTCTCAGTTATAAGTAAACAAATCAAACTTGATATCTATAATTCTTTTGGATGTGTTGCCCACTTCCTGAATTTATTACTAGTCTTTGTCTCAGTTATAAGTAAACAAATCAAACTTGATATCTATAATTCATTCTTTTGGATGTGTTGCCCACTTCCTGAATTTATTACTTTTTTTGTGGTATCTTCAATGCCTGGCACAATACAAACACAATATACAAGTGCTCAATAAATGTTTACTGAGTTGGACAATGTTTCAAAAATCTGATATGTTTCCAGATACAATATTTGCTTTTATCAGTTACTGATCCAAATAATTTTTAAAAATAAAAATGCATCCATACTGTAAAAGAAAAAGTGTACCGGAGTCAAACAGTCCAGGAAGACTTTGTTCAAGACTATTGCAACTGGGGAGAGAGATTGAACTCAACTCTGCTGAAACAAAAGGTGGGGAGAAGTTTTGAACACTAAGGTGAGCTAGTGAACGAATATTGGAGGATGTTAGTGGGGAGGTTGATCATCTGTGTCTGCTATTAGGCTCCTACCCTCCCACAAAGAGTGGGATATGGGGACACTGTCCTTCTTAAAGATTACATATCAGAGGAGTGGCTCCCAGGTCCTAGAGAAGATGTTCCTGCGTGTGGCAAGAGGCTAGGAGAAGATTTATGTCTCAGTGGGAGAGAAAGAATTTGTGACGCCAAATTTTCTAAAGTAAATGCTCTAAGCAGAGGGAGGTCAGGGGTCAAGGGTCAGGAAGAAGACTGTGTAAAGTTTAGTCGAGCTGAGGGGAATGCCAAGGTTGTCTTGGTCAGTACCTTCTGGTAAAGAAGGAAGTTTAAACACATATATTTCCTTTTACTCTCTCCCAAAACTCCAATAAAATGCTAGCAAAAATATTTTTGTTAAGGCTTAAAACCACAAGGACTGGAGGTAAGAGTAAAGAACTTTTGGAAACTGGAAAGCAAATAAAAGAACAGAAATTGACTCTTGGTAGACTGAGAAGGTTAATTCCTTAACTGGCTTTGTGGAAAGCCAAGAAGCAACCTGGTTTATGTTGCACACCCTGCCCCGCCCCCCAAATGTTTCTGAATTGTCAGTATCAGGAATATCTGGATGTGAAGATAGGGTTAAAAACAGGGTGATTGTTTGAATAGCACAAATGAAAAACTCAATTAAATGGTTGGAAGATTAGTTTGAGGAAATCTAATGGAAAATGGAACAAAAAAGGCAAAGAGATGAAAAAAAGAGGAGAGACAACTATAAGAAAATTAAAGAACTAGTCCCTGAAATCAAATAGCCCCCAAAGGAAGGGGTTCTAGAAATAGGACAAAGAATATAAAGGGGATGAATTAAACAAGGCACAAGTAATGCAAGATAATTTGCCAGCACCAGATCAAAAGGCTTCCACGTAAAGATGCATCAATGTGAAATTTTAGAATGTTAGGGGCAGCAAGAGATCCCATGAATTTCCAGAGAGGAACAAACGAGGTTGCATGTAAAGAATGGGGAATCAGAATTACAGTAACATTTGAAAGTGAAAAGGCGATGGAGCCTTAAAATTCTGAAGGAAATCTTTTGAAAAAATGTATTTTCGAATAGAGAATTTCAACCTTTCCAAGCTATCACTTTATATGTGAGATCAGACTAAAAAGAGTTTTGGATGTTCTAAGTCTCCCATGCGATTTTTCTCAAGAAGTTAATGTGTATCACGGAAATAGAGGAATGAACTGAGAGAGGAGAGCATGGAATGTAGGAAGAAAGAGATCCAATACAGGAAAGGGGAAAAAGGCATCTCTAGGGGGACAGGGAATGTTAATTCCAAGATCACAAGTGTGCCCAGCTTAGATGGCAAGTTTAGACTACAAATACTGTGTGCTGTCACTTATATATGGAATATTAAAAAACCAAACTTATAAAAACAGACAGTAGAATGGTGATTACCAGGACCTGGGGGGTGGGGGAAATGGAGAGATGTGTGATGGTACAAACTCGCAGCTAGTAGATGGAAAAGTCCTGGAGGTCTAATCCACAGCATCGTGATTTTAGTCAACAATACTGTATTATAAACTTCAAAGTTGCTAAGAGACTAAATTTTAATTGCTGTCACCACAAAAAAAGAAAGTAATAATTATGTGATGACAGAGGTGTTAGCTAATGCTAAGGTGGTAACCGTATTGCAATATATAAATGTATCAAATCAACATGTGTACACCTTAAGCTTCTACAATGTTATATGACAGTTCTATCTCCATTTAAATAACTACATACATACATACATGGATACATAATTTAAAAAGAGAGGTTAAAAGATTCTTAGTAGTTTTCATCATGACGAGTAAAGTGATAGAGTACCTGAGAAGCGATTTAGCTATTTGATGATGATTTGGGGCTTAAGTTAAGGATCAGGTTATAGAAACCTGAGAAATTTAACATACAAATGGACAATGGCCAGACCATATATAAAAATGGAACTGTGACCCACAGTCTGTAGCAATCAGACCAGAAAACCAGTCCGTTAGCTACAGTAACTGGCCCAGGAAGCCAGGCTGTGCTATCTGTAAGTCAGACTTGTAGGAAGTCAGACTACCATCTCTAGAAAATGGTCCAGGAAGTCAAATAATAATCCCTGTAACAATCAGCCTCAAACAGCCAGGATCTGATGCATGACTGACAGCTTTCCTAACTTTTATTCCTGCTTCCAACTTAGGACTAACCAGAGAAAGCCGAATACGTACCGCTAACCAATCACATGGATGCTCTGCTTCAAGTTAGCCCATTTACATCTTCCCCAGACCTAGAGTCTCTATTCAGGGCACACCTGAAGCCTTCCCTCTGTTCCACTATGAAGCTTTCCTACTCCACTGCCTGCCTTTGGGTTTCTGCTGAAAAGCAAGTGATGGTGTCTGACTCTTGCTATAGTGATCTCTGAGTAAATAGCCTTTACTTGTTCTCATATTTCCACAAACCCAAGCCAAAAAAAAAAAAAAAGCCATTTTTAAATGCAATGATTTTAAAAGCAATGATAATCTATCATGAGACTTAGCTGTGAGTAAAAATTTCATAATCAGAGACTTTAATTTATGTTTATAACATAATTATGTTTAATTTACATTAATGTATAAATTTTAATGTAAGCATTAAATATTAACCCATGTTTTTATTTGCTTTCATGGATAGAGTTAAAAAGTATATCTAGTCCATTGTACTGCAGGAGATAGAAGCCACTAAAAATCTTTTTTAAAGAACACTATGCTATTGTGATATAATTTGTGTATAATTAAAGACATCCATCTAAGTGTGAGGTTTAATGAGTTTTGACAAATGTATTCACCCATGTGACCACCACTACAATCAAGAACATTTCAGCATCCCCCAAATTTCCCTTATGCCCCGTTGGATGCCCCACTATACACCCAGCCCCAGGCAACCAGTGATCTGCTTTCTGTCACTACTGATTAGATTCCCTATGAAGGAATTGCAGAACGAATAAACAGAACCAAGCAGTACCATTGTTTTACCATTTTTCATCCTCACCAGAGATGTACTACATGAGCATCAGTCATTTCACATTAGCTCCAGTGAGTCTTGTCCGTGTTTTACATTTTACCTCATCTTTTGAGTTCCTGGAGGTCTCCCTTTGTGGTGTGGTTTTGTTTGGTTTTAGGTACATAGAACATGCTTTTGTTTTCAAGGATTTCGCTCTGACATAGACTTTCAGTTATTTCATTTCCTGGAACGAGTGAGAAAGGCCAGGTATCAGCAGATAGTATGTTTCAGGATATTATTTCCAAGAGTGGGATTTAAGTTATTGTGGTTGGGTTGAAATGGGGGATGTAGTTTAATAGGAGCTCTGGACTTGTTCAAATAGAAGATGAGAGGTAATCAAAGCATAGTTTCCATGATACAGAACCTGTGAATCTTTATGTGCCTGTAGGACTCCCTATTCTGTACCTATCATTCCATGTACTAACCATTCTCCTTTTATCTTCTTCCTTCCATAAAAGTCAGGTTATTTTGATATAATTTACAAATGGTAACATTCACCCTTTTAGGTGTACTACAGTTCAATAAGTTTTGACAAATGTATGTAGTCCTATAACCACCACCACAATCAAATAATGATATTTCTGTCATTCCCAAAACTTCCCTTGTGCCTCTGTAGTCAATCCCCTGCCTCCGTCTCCAGCTCCTGGAACCATGGATCTGATTTGCCTTTCCCAGGTGTCACATATTTGGAAGTATGCAATATGTAGCCTTTTCAGATTGATTTCTTTCACCTAGTAATATGCATTTGAGATTCATCCATGTTGGGTATATCAGTAGTTTGTTTCTTTTTATTGCTGAGCAGTATTCCAGTGTATGAATGAACCACAACTGTTTAGCCATTTGTCTGTTGATGGACATTTGAAAAACTTCTGTTTTTGGAAACTGTGAGTAAAGCAGCTGTAAATAGTTGCATACATGTCTTTCTGGAATATATACTTTCTCATTTCTCTTGGATAAATACCTAGAATGGGATTGCTAGGTCAAATGGTATATGTAACTTTCTAAAAAAACTGCCAAACTCTTTTCTAAGTTGACTGTACGTTTGTTTTCTTACTAGGAATGTACAGAAGTTTCATTTGTTCTACAGCCTCATCAGCACTTGGTATTATCAGTTTAAAAAATTTTACCTATTCCAATAGGTGTGTAGTAATGTCTCAGTGTGGTCTTAGTTTGTTTGCATTTCCCCAAGGACTAATGATGTTGAGCATCTTTTTTTTTTTTTTTTTTTTTTTTGGCTGTGTTGGGTCTTTTGTTTCTGTGCGAGGGCTTTCTCCAGTTGCGGCGAGCAGGGGCCACTCTTCATCGCGGTGCGCGGGCCTTTCACTGTCGCAGCCTCTCTTGTTACGGGGCACAGGCTCCAGACGTGGAGGCTCAGTAGTTGTGGCTCACGGGCCTAGTTGCTCAGCGGCATGTGGGATCTCCCCAGACCAGGGCTCGAACCCGTGTCCCCTGCATTGGCAGGCAGATTCTCAACCACTGCGCCACAAGGGAAGCCCTGAGCATCTTTTTAAGTGCTCATTTTCTAACCATATCTCTTTGGTGGACTAAAGTTTTTTGCTGTTCTTTTAAATTATTCAGTTGTAAGGGTTTTTTGTATATTCTGAATACAAGTCATTTTTCAGAGATGCGTTTTACAAATATTTTCTCTTAGTTTGTTGCTTGTCTCTTTTATCTTCTTTAAGGTATCTTTCAAAGAACAGAAGTTTATAATTTTTTAAAATAAATTTATTTATTTTTGGCTGTGTTGGGTCTTCGTTACTGCATGTGGGCTTTCTCTAGTTGCGGCGAGTGGGGGATACTCTTCGTTGCGGTGCGTGGGCTTCTCGTTGTGGTGGCTTCTCTTGTTGTGGAGCACAGGCTCTAGGCGTACAGGCTTCAGTAGTTGCAGCACGCGGGCTCAGTAGTTGTGGCACATGGGCTTAGATGCTCCGCGGCATGTGGGATTTTCCCGGACCAGGGCTCGAACCCGTGCCCCCTACATTGGCAGGCGGATTCTCAACCACTGCACCACCAGGGAAACCCAGAAATTTATAATTTTGACATAGTACAGTTTATATCAGTTTGCCCATCTCAATTTCACAAGGCTTTTCTCCTGTGTTTTCCTCTAGAAGTGATATGTTTACATTTATTTTTTAGGACTATGATCCAATTTGAGTTACTTTTTTGTATTTTTGTATGTGGTGTGAAGTAAGAGTTGAGGATTTTTTACTTTTGCACTTAGATGACCAGATTTTCCAGCACCATTTGTTTAAGTCTTTCTCCATCGAATTGCCTTGACACCTTGTCAAAATGAATTGATCGTATATGTATGGGGCTTTTATTCCCACTTGAATTGTCCTTGTCAGAGTAATGCTGGCCTCAGAGGATGAATTGGGAAGTAATCACTCCTTAATTTCTTAGAAGAGTTTGGGTAGAATTGGTATTCTTTCTTAAATATTTGCCAGAATTTCCCAGTGAAGTCATATGGGCCTGGAGTTTTATTCATGGGAAAGTTAATTCATACAATTTAATTTAAAAAACAGATATAGAGCTATTCAGGTTATCTATTTCTTTTTGTGTAGACTTTGATAAATTTTGTATTTCAAGGAATTTGTCCAATTAATCTCAGTTGTCACATTTTTGGGCATGGTGTTTATTAGGAAAAAGTAATTCTTGATAATCCCTTATTATCTTTTAAAATACTTTCTAGTACTGCTTTAGTTGCATCCCACAAGTATGGGAATGTTGTGTTTTCATCTTCATTCAGTTCAAAATACTTCCTAATTTATTTTTTGATTTCTTCTCTGACCCATGGATTACTTTTTAAAGTAAATTAGTGTCCAAATATTTGACTATTTTTCCAGACAACCTTCTGTTACGGATTTTTAGTTTAATTTCAGTCAGAGAACATATTTTGTATTACTTGAGCCCTGTTATATTTTTTGAGACTTTCAAATGGAAATATATTAATTTATAATATTATGTTAGTTTTAGGTGTAAAACATAGTGATTCAATATTTTAATAGAGTATATTCTATTTAAAGTTATTACAAAACATTGGCTATATTCCCTGTACTGTACAATATATCCTTGTAGCTTATTTATTTTATACATAGTAGTTTGTATCTCTTAATCCCCTACCTGTATCTTGCCCTTCCCCAACCCCTCTCCCCATTGGTAACCACTAGTTTCTTCTCTATGAGTCTATTTCTGTTTTGTTATATTCATTTGTTTTTTTTTTTTAGATTCCAAATATAAGTAATAACATATAGTATTTGTCTTTCTCTGTCTGATTTATTTCACTAAGCATAATACCTTCCAGGTCCAGTTGAGACTTCTTTTATGCACCCAGGATATGGTCTAACTTGGTAAATGTTGTGTGCACTTGAGAAGAATGAGTATTCATTCTGCTCTCGTTCACTGGCGTGTTCTAGAAATGTCAATTAGGTCTATCTGGTTAATAGAGTTGTTTAAATTTTCTATATCCTTACTGATTTTATGTCAACTTATTTGATTAGTTATTGAGAAAGGGGTGGTCAACTCTCCAATTACAATTGTAGATTATTTCTTCTTGCAGTTCTTTCAGTTTTGTTCCATGTATTTTGAAGATCTATTATTAGTTGCATTCACATTTAGGATTATGTTCTCTTGAGTAATTAACCTTTATCATTATGAAATAACCTTTTTATCTCTGGTAATACTCTTTGCCATGAAATCTGTTTTGCCTGATATTAGTATAGGAACTCCAAGTTAAATTTTTTTCTTATCTATTTATTTGTAGTATTAGCATGATATATCTTGTCTCATCTCTTTATTTCTAACATATTTGTGTTTTCATATGTGAAATGGACTTCTTGTAGGCAGCATACAGTTGGGTCTTTCTAACCAACAAGACAATCTCTATCTTTAACTAGAGTGTTTAGACGATTTACATTTAATGGGATTGTTGATCCTTATGGATTCTTTCTCCATGCACTCTCCATCAACCTCCCACAATACTATGCGGTATAAGTTCCAACCACCTTAGTATTCTCAAACTCAATTTTTGTCTCCTCAAATAAAATACTCTACTTGTGATCTCTTTCTCCATGATTCATGATCCAGAGAAGACTCCAAACAGATAGCTGGGGTGATTACTTGGCTCACCTTGTGTGTTTCCATTCTCTGAGAGAGCACAGTCCTGTGTTGCCTGTTGTCTAATATCCCCAAACTGCTTCCTCATACATTTTGTCCAGTTTTCTTGTTTCTGGTGAGAGGGTAAATCTAGTCCCCATTATTCAATCATGGCTGGAGTGGAAGTCTCCCTCAAAATCTTTTAAAATTAATAAATTAGCTAAGGAAATCTTGACATATATGCTGTGAAATGCATGTTATACAATTATGTAAATTGATATATATATTAATTTCATATAAAATGATAGAAGTGGGGGAATATAATATCTGCTTAACTCTCATGCCCTCATATCCTAGCATTGGACTCTCTCTCAAGGTAATGAGAGTTGGCCTCCTCTTATCTTTTGTACTTTTCTGCATTGCAAGTCATGGTGTCCACGTGTCCACCCCAGGATATCCCACCTTCAGGTTAAGCTTTTTCAATGGCAATATAAATGATTTTAATTATAAAAGTAAGAGTGGGCTGTTTTAAACCACTACGCAGGATTTATAGTGCCCCAGCTTTGAAGACAGCTTTGCTTAAGGTGCCTTGGTGGGATGTTGCTGTCCCCGCATGCTCACATTATTTTGAAATTAGAGTCCTTTACAGCAAGGTCCCTGAGAAATCTGTATTTTCTTTCAGTCAGAAAAGAGTCAGGAGAGATTTCTTTCACAGAGTACAAATGGTTGCTGCTTTATGTGTTTTATCTGATATGTTTACTCTCCACTCCCTGCTTCCTCCTTCTCTGCCTATTCATTATCTTTATCATTTTTCAAATTTAGTTTAATTTATTTTTTTACACAGCAGGTTCTTATTAGTCATCAGTTTTATACACATCACTGTATACATGTCAATCCAAATCTCTCAGTTCATCCCACCACCACCACCACCCCCTGCTGCTTTACCCCCTTGGTGTCCATACGTTTGTTCTCTACATCTGTGTCTCAATTTCTGTCCTGCAAACCAGTTCGTCTGTACTATTTTTCTAGGTTCCACATATATGCGTTAATATACGATATTTGTTTTTCTCTTTGTGACTTGCTTCACTCTGAATGAGTGAAGATCCATCCACATCTCAACAAATGACCCAATTTCGTTCCTTTTTATGGCTGAGTAATATTCCATTGCATATATGTACCACATCTTCTTTATCCATTCGTCTGTTGATGGGCATTTAGGTTGCTTCCATGACCTGGCTATTGTAAATAGTCCTGCAGTGAACATTGGGGTGCATGTGTCTTTTTGAATTATGGTTTTCTCTGGGTATATGCCCAGTAGTGGGACTGCTGGATCATATGGTAATTCTATTTTTAGTTTTTTAAGGAACTTCCATACTGTTCTCCATAGCGGCTGTATCAATTTACATTCCCACCAATAGTGGAAGAGGGTTCTGTTTTCTTCTCCACACCCTCTCCAGCATTTGTTGTTTGTAGATTTTCTGATGATGCCCATTCTAACTGATGTGAGGTGATACCTCATTATAGTTTTGATTTGCATTTCTCTAATAATTAGTGATGTTGAGCAGCTTTTCACGTGCTTCTTGGCCATCTGTGTGTCTTCTTTGGAGAAATGTCTATTTAGGTCTTCCGCCCATTTTTAGATTGGGTTGTTTGTTTCTTTAATATTGAGCTGCATGAGCTGTTTATATATTTTGGAGATTAATCCTTTGTCTTATGATTCGTTTGCAAACATTTTCTCCCATTCTGAGGGTTGTCTATTCATCTTGTTTATGGTTTCCTTTGCTGTGCAAAAGCTTTGAAGTTTCATTAGGTCCCATTTGTTTATTTTTGTTTTTATTTCCATTACTCTAGGAGGTGGATCAAAAAAGATCTTGCTGTGATTTATGTCAAAGAGTGTTCTTCCTATGTTTTCCTCTAAGAGTTTTATAGCGTCCAGTCTTCCATTTAGGTCTCTAATCCATTAGGAGTTTATTTTTGTGTATTGTGTTAGGGAGTGTTCTAATTTCATTCTTTTACATGTAGCTGTTCAATTTTCCCAGCACCACTTATTGAAGAGACTGTCTTTTCTCCATTGTATATCCTTGCTGCCTTTGTCATAGATTAGTTGACCATAGGTGCGTGGGTTTATCTCTGGGCTTTATATCTTTTTCCATTGATCTATGTTTCTGTTTTTGTGCCAGTACCATATTGTCTTGATGACTGTAGCTTTGTAGTATAGTCTGAAGTCATGGAGCCTGATTCCTCCAGCTCCGTTTTTCGTTCTCAAGATTGCTTTGTCTGTTTGGGGTCTTTTGTGTCTCCATACAAATTGTGAAATTTTTTGTTCTAGTTCTGTGAAAAATGCCAGTGGTAATTTGATAGGGATTGCATTGAATCTGTAGATTGCTTTGGGTAGAGTCATTTTCACAGTGTTGATTCTTTCAATCCAAGAACATGGTATATCTCTCCATCTATTTGTATCATCTTTAATTTCTTTCATCAGTGTCTTATAATTTTCTGCATACAGGTCTTTTGTCTCCTTAGGTAGGTTTATTCCTAGATATTTTATCCCTTTTGTTGCAATGGTAAATAGGAGTGTTTTCGTGATTTCACTTTCAGATTTTTCATCATTAGTGTATAGGAATGCCAGAGACTTCTGTGCATTAATTTTGTATCCTGCTACTTTACCAAATTCATTGATTAGCTCTAGTAGTTCTCTGGTAGAGTCTTTATGATTCTCTTTGTATACTATCATGTCATCTGCAAACTGTGACAGCTTTAATTCTTCTTTTCCGATTTGGATTCCTTTTATTTCTTTTTCTTCTCTGATTGCTGTGGCTAAAACTTCCAAAACTATGTTAAATAAGAGTGGTGAGAGTGGGCAACCTTGTCTTGTTCCTGATCTTAGTGGAAATGCTTTCAGTTTTTCACCATTGAGGACGATGTTGGCTGTGGGTTTGTCATATAGGGCCTTTATTATATTGAGGAAAGTTCACTCTATGCCTACTTTCTGCAGGGTTTTTACCATAAATGGGTGTTGAATTTTGTCGAAAGCTTTCTCTGCATCTATTGAGATGATCATATGGTTTTTCTCCTTCAATTTGTTAATATGGTGTATCACGTTGATTGATTTGCATATATTGAAGAATCCTTGCATTCCTGGAATAAACCCCAGTTGATTATGGTGTATGATCCTTTTAATGTGCTGTTGGATTCTGTTTGCTAATATTTTGTTGAGGATTTTTGCATCTATGTTCATCAGTAATATTGGCCTGTAGTTTTCTTTCTTTGTGACATCCTTGTCTGGTTTTGGTATCAGGGTGATGGTGGCCTCGTACAATGAGTTTGGGAGTGTTCCTTCATCTGCTATATTTTGGAATAGTTTGAGAAGGATAGGTGTTAGCTCTTCTCTAAATGTTTGATAGAATTCGCCTGTGAAGCCATCTGGTCCTGGGCGTTTGTTTGCTGGAAGATTTTTAATCACAGTTTCAATTTCAGTGCTGTTGATATTTTCTATTTCTTCCTGATTCAGTCTTGGCAGGTTGTGCATGTCTTAGAATTTGTCCATTTCTTCCAGGTTGTCCATTTTATTGGCATAGAGTTGCTTGTAGTAATCTCTCATGATCTTTTGTATTTCTGCAGTGTCAGTTGTTACTTCTCCTTTTTCATTTCTAATTCTATTGATTTGAGTTCTCCCTCTTTTTCTTGATGAGTCTGGCTAATGGTTTATCAATTTTGTGTATCTTCTCAAAGAACCAGCTCTTAGTTTTCTTGATCTTTGCTATTGTTTTCTTTGTTTCTTTTCATTTATTTCTGCTTTGATCTTTATGATTTCTTTCCTTCTTCTAACTTTGGGGTTTTTTTGTTCTTGTTTCTCTAATTGCTTTAGGTGCAAGGTTAGGTTGTTTATTCGAGATGTTTCCTGTTTCTTAAGGTAGGATTGTATTGCTATAAACTTCCCTCTTAGAACTGCTTTTGCTGCATCCCATAGGTTTTGGATCGTCGTGTCTCCATTGTCATTTGTTTCTAGGTATTTTTTTATTTCCTCTTTCATTTCTTCAGTGATCACTTCGTTATTAAGTAGTATATTGTTTAGCCTCCATGTGTTTGTATTTTTTACAGATCTTTTACTGTAATTGATATCTAGTCTCATAGCGTTGTGGTTGGAAAAGATACTTGATACAATTTCAATTTTCTTAAATTTACCAAGGCTTGATTTGTGACCCAAGATATGATCTATCCTGGAGAATGTTCCATGAGCACTTGAGAAAAATGTGTATTCTGTTGTTTTTGAATGGAATGTTCTATAAATATTTATATTCTATAAATATCAATTAAGTCCATCTTGTTTAATGTATTTAAAGCTTGTGTTTCCTTATTTATTTTCATTTTGGATGATCTGTCCATTGGTGAAAGTGGGGTGTTAAATTCCCCTACTATGATTGTGTTACTGTCGATTTCCCCTTTTATGGCTGTTAGCATTTGCCTTATGTATTGAGGTGCTCCTATGTTGGGTGCATAAATATTTACAATTGTTATATCTTCTTGGATCGATCCCTTGATCATTATGTAGTGTCCTTCTTTGTCTCTTCTAATAGTCTTTATTTTAAAGTCTATTTTGTCTGATATGAAAATTGCCACTCCAGCTTTCTTTTGGTTTCCATTTGCATGGAATATCTTTTTCCATCCCCTTACTTTCAGTCTGTATGTGTCTCTAGGTCTGAAGTGGGTCTCTTGTAGACAGCATATATATGGGTCTTGTTTTTGTATCCATTCAGTGAGCCTGTGTCTTTTGGTTGGAGCATTTAATCCATTCACATTTAAGGTAATTATCGATATGTATGTTCCTATTACCATTTTCTTAATTGTTTTGGGTTCGTTATTGTAGGTCTTTTCCTTCTCTTGTGTTTCTTGCCTAGAGAAGTTCCTTTAGCATTTGTTTTAAAGCTGGTTTGGTGGTGCTGAACTCTCTCAGCTTTTGCTTGTCTGTAAAGGTTTTAATTTCTTTATCAAATCTGAATGAGATCCTTGCTGGGTAGAGTAATCTTGGTTGCAGGTTTTTCTCCTTCATCACTTTTAATATGTCCTGTCAGTCCCTTCTGGCTTGCAGAGTTTCTGCTGAAAGATCAGCTGTTAACATTATGGGGATTCCCTTGTGTGTTATTTGTTGTTTTTCCCTTGCTGCTTTTAATATGTTTTCTTTGTATTTAATTTTTGACAGTTTGATTAATACGTGTCTTGGCATATTTCTCCTTGGATTTATCCTGTATGGGACTCTCTGTGTTTCTTGGACTTGATTAACTATTTCCTTTCCCATATTAGGGAAGTGTTCAACTATAATCTCTTCAAATATTTTCTCAGGCCGTTTCTCTTTCTCTTGTTCTTCCGGAACCCCTATAATTCGAATGTTGGTGTGTTTAATGTTGTCCCAGATGTCTCTGAGACTGTCCTCAGTTCTTTTCATTCTTTTTTCTTTATTCTGCTCTGCAGTAGTTATTTCCACTATTTTATCTTCCAGGTCACTTATCCGTTCTTCTGCCTCAGTTATTCTGCTATTGATCCCATCTAGAGTATTTTTAGTTTCATTTATTGTGTTGTTCATCATTGCTTGTTTCATCTTTAGTTCTTCTAGGTCTTTGTTAAATGTTTCTTGCATTTTGTCTATTCTATTTCCAAGATTTTGGATCATCTTTACTATCATTATTCTGAATTCATTTTCAGGTAGACTGCCTATTTCCTCTTCATTTATTAGGTCTGGTGGGTTTTTATCTTGCTCCTTCATCTGCTGTGTGTTTCTTTGTCTTCTCATTTTGCTTATCTTACTGGGTTTGGGGTCTCCTTTTTTCAGGCTGCAGGTTCATAGTTCCCATTGTTTTTGGTGTCTGTCCCCAGTGGCTAAATTTGTTCAGTGGGTTGTGTAGGCTTCCTGGTGGAGGGGACTAGTGTCTGTGTTCTGGTGGATGTGGCTGGATCTTTTCTTTCTGGTGGGCAGGTCCACGTCTGGTGGTGTGTTTTGGGGTGTCTGTGGACTTACTATGATTTTAGGCAGCCTGTCTGCTAATGGGTGAGGTTGTGTTCCTGTCTTGCTAGTTGTTTGGCATAGGGTGTCCAGCACTGTAGCTTGCTGGTCGTTGAGTGAACCTGGGTGCTGGTGTTGAGATGGAGATCTCTGGGAGATTTTCACCATTTGATATTATGTGGAGCTGGGAGGTCTCTTGTGGACCAGTTTCCTGAAGTTGGCTCTCCCACCTCAGAGGCAGAGCACTCACTCCTGGCTGCAGCACCAAGAGCCTTTCATCCACACGGCTCAAAATAAAATGGAGAAAAAGTAGAAAGAAAGAAAGAGAGGAAGAAAGAAAGGAAGGAAGAAAGGAGGGAGGGTGGAAGGAAGGAGGGAAGGAAGGAAAGAAGATAAAGTAAAATAAAATAAAGTAAGATAAAATAAAGTTATTAAAAAAATAATTATTAAGAAAAGAGAAGAAAAAAACCCAAAACGGATGGATAGAACCCTAGGACAAATGGTGGAAGCAAAGCTATACAGACAAAATCTCACACAGAAGCATACACATACACACTCACAAAAAGAGGAAAAGGGGGAAAATATCATAGATCTTGCTCTCGAAGCCCACCTCCTCAATTTGGGATGATTTGTTGTCTATTCAGGTATTCCACAGATGCAGGTACATCAAGTTGATAGTGGAGCTTTAATCCGCTGCTTCTGAGGCTGCTGGGAGAGATTTCCCTTTCTCTTCTTTGTTCTCACAGCTCCCGGGGCTCAGTTTTGGATTTGGCCCTGCCTCTGCGTGTCGGTCGCGGAGGGTGTCTGTTCTTCGCTCAGACAGAACGGGGTTAAAGGAGCCGCTGATTCCGGGGCTCTGGCTCACTCAGGCCGGGGGGGGAGGGAGGGGCACGGAGTGCGGGGCGAGCCTGCGGCGGCAGAGGCCGGCATGACTTTGCACCAGCCTGAGGCGCGCCGTGCGTTCTCCTGGGGAAGTTGTCCCTGGATCATTAGCGGGCTGCACAGGCTCCCCGGAAGGGAGGTGTGGAGAGTGACCTGTGCTTGCACACAGGCTTCTTGGTGGCGGCAGCAGCAGCCTTAGCGTCTCATGTCCGTCTCTGGGGTCCATGCTTTTAGCCGCGGCTCGCGCCCGTCTCTGGAGCTCCTTTAAGCAGCACTCTTAATACCCTCTCCTCGCGCACCAGGAAACAAAGAAGGAAGATAAAGTCTCTTGCCTCTTCGGCAGGTCCAGACCTTTCCTTGGACTCCCTCCCGGCTAGCCGTGGTGCACCAACCCCCCGCAGGCCGCATTCACGCCACCAACCCCAGTCCTCCCCCTGGGATCCGACTGAAGCCCGAGCCTCAGCTCCCAGCCCCGCCCGCCCCAGTGGGTGAGCAGACAAGCCTCTCGGGCACCGATCCTCTGTGCGGGAATCTCTCCACTTTGCCCTCCGCACCCCTGTAGTTCTTCTTGCTTCTGCTGTCTGCCCTCTATGTTTATCATTTTAATAGTACTGCTTTATAACTTATTTAAGCTTTACTATGCATAAACTATTTTACATTATTATAAGGAATACAAGTTTGTAATGAAAGTAATTATTAACTTCTACTCTATAGAAAATGAAACAGCTACATAAATGTTGTTAAGACTTACTCAAGGTCAGGTATGGATATGTATTAGTAACAAAGCTAAGACTAAAACTCCAGGTCTTCTGATTCCAAATCTCATGGTGATTTTTCACGGTACTTCAGTGTCTTTCCTGCAGGCCCTTTCTTATTTATTGGTCTAGTTTGTTCTCAACTAACCTTGCCTTCAAAACTCATGCTTGATGTAATTTTTTTAATCCCAGAGGCTTTCAATTTCCCTGATGTTACAGAGCAGTATTCCTTTTATAAACATGTTGGAAGAATCCCTTTCTAAACAAGGTTCACGATATAAATGTTTGTTTTTGATGCTTCTGTTTTAATGAACACATGAAGTTCCAAAAAGCTTTTTATAAGTCCATTTGTTCATGAGTCCAAAGCATTACTTTTAAATTGGTTAATGTATCCATATCATGTAAAGTTAGTTTTCTTCAAAGAACTGTACACATTGATGGGATTAGTTCAGAATTTTGGACTTTCTTGGCCCCTTTCTTACCACTTTCATCATTCTCCAAAAGCTTTGTACTTTTTGGACATAATGGAGTTAATAATGTTAACAAACTAACTCAGAAAACACAAACACGATCTGGCGTGCAGATCTGCGTGTGTTTAGTCTGCACGGAGCTTTTCCAAAATGTGAATTAGCTGCAATATTTAAAACCAGGAGACTTCACATAAAAATCAGAATCTTTTCTGTCTCGAAAAATCAGAATATCTTGCACCAGTGAGCCCTCAACCCCTCATGATAACAGTTGTCCAGAGCTGAGGTTTGGCTGCCCTCTTCCGATAGGGCATGCACTACTTGGTCTGCTACAAGTTTTATTTTCCCGTTGTCTTTTACTGGTCTCACTTCACTCATTTACTTTATCTGCCTGAGTTTATGATTTCAGCCGCAGACTAACAAACTTTAGTCGAGACTAAAATATCTGGGTGCAACCATGGTGCCCTCTGTTGGTGAAGAGCAGGCTGGTGGGGTGTGGCTCTGAAAAGTTGCTTTGTTCATCTGTACAGATGGCTGTGAATTAAAAGTTTGTAAGTAGAGAAGCACTTACATTTATTAAGTATGTATATGTAGCAGCATAAGTATTCTCCAAGTTTCCCACACCTGTGTACCTGCAGTTCAATTCCTAACCTTCACAGACCTTTCGGGAGGATTGGGTATGTGTGTTTGTATGTGCACGTGCACTGTGGGATACAGGAAGTGGAGAGAAGTTAGCAGTACGCTTCCCTTGAAAATTCTTCCCAGAGACCAAGCATTACAGGAATTTGTTCATCTGGCTTTCTGGAAGAGGTCCCGCCTTTCCTGCATTGCTGTTGAACATGACTTATCCCATAGCAGAAAGAGCAACAACGTTTGGAATCAGAAAACCCTGATAACGGTCTTATTCTTGCCCATTACTATTTGGTCTGGATCAAGCTACCAAGTTTCTGTGGTCTTTTGGTTTTCTCATGGAAGAATCAGGATAATAACAACCATGCAAGTTAGCAAGGTTGTTGTGTGATAATCTGTGTCGGGTTAGAAACAGAGATGGTGAAAGACATAAATTATGCCACACTTCATGTTTCTGGCTTGTTTACATAGGGATTCAGGCTGGAAGGTTGAAACATATCCCATTAATTTTGAAAACTTATTTTTTTAATTTAGCAGAAGTCAATACGTTTTAAAAACAGCTCTCTCCTAGAGTTTTAATAATAAAATGCCATTTGATCAAGTATGGTAGGATTATGTACACAGTTCTGTCATTCTAACATCTCTCAGTCCTGGGCAAACTTTCTGTGTGGAATGTAACTGGTCCTCAGATGTAAGGGATAATAGCAGTAAAGCTTTGCCTTGGGCCTCTGCTCTTCTCTCGCTGTGGGCTCTCTTCCTATGAGTGGTCAGCCATTACCATGGTTTCAGTATCACATTCTTGCAGGTGATTTTTTTATTACCTCTAACCTGATATCCGTGTACCTCTTTGATTACATAAGTGATATTTTCATTTGAATTTCCCTTCATCAACTCACAGTCCAGAATTCAAAACTCAATTCATCTCCTTCCCCAGATAGAGGCCCTTCTAAAATCTTCTATCAGTGGCATCAGTATTCTCTCAATTCAATGTAACTAGATTGTTCAGTGATTAACATGGCCACCATCACTGGGTTTGAATAACCTGTGACCCAGTCTTCCCCTTTATTCCTTGTATCTAGTCTAGATAGATCTTTTTCAGTATCATTCACATCGGTCCTTCCTTTTCTATTTCACTTATACCACGTCAGTCTAAGGCCTCCTCACTACCGCTTGAATCATAATGGAAATCCAGCCTAAGGATCCTGAAATTAAGCTTTTCATGAAAAC